>NC_034607.1:40644379-40645890 GCF_900095145.1 Mus pahari
GACCTGCTTGAATTCCAGTCCTGCATCCTTTGGTGATCAACAGCAGTATGGAAATGTAAGCCGAATAAACCCTTTCCTCCCCAACTTGCTTCTTGATCATGATGTTTGTGCAGGAATAGAAACCCTAAGATAGGTAGATTAGTTATATATTTATAATAACTATAAGTAATACATGTTTTTAGTTTTATAACGTATGTAACTTATTTGATGTATTTTCTTTCTTCTAGTGCAGAACGCTTTTTGGAGCAGCCCGAGATACACACGTAAGATGTGTTATTTATTTCTCGTAGCTCTGGGATCAGTCTAATCTCAGGGCATCATGGGAAATATTCTACTGCTGACACTTATCCTCAGCCAAAGATTTTATGGGGCAGGGGTGATTTTCTGTTAATTTTTATCCCAATTTCTAGTTATTACTTGGTCCAGCATCAGAGTTGAGAGTTCAGCCCTATATCTTTTCACTGGCCTCTTAGGAAAAGAACCTCCAAATCCTAGGACTCCCTCTCACCTTTGACCGGTCCCAGACCCTGGGCTCTGTAGTGGCACAGGAAGGGTTTTGCATCTTCAGAGGTCAGCACACTCATCAGCTCCCTCTAGTGTTTGTCATTGCACATTTGACCTCAAATCTCTCCCTGCTGCCTCCAGAAAAGAGCGCAGTTTGGTCGCACATGCCTTTAATCCCAGCACTCGGGAGGCAGAGGCAGGCAGATTTCTGAGTTCGAGGTCAGTCTGGTCTACAAAGTGAGTTCCAGGACAGCCAGGGCTACACAGAGAAACCCTGTCTCGAAAACAAAAAATCAACAACAACAAAAAAGAGTGCACTTACTACCCGCTGCAGGCCTCGCCTGTTAATTCAGGCTTGCCTGACTCATCCAGTGTGCTGGCGCAACTTCCATTAACATTGGTATAAATCCATAGCAGCAAAATGACTTATGGGAAAACACTGCTGATGGTAAGAGACCTGTCTAGACCTGTGTAAAATGGAGCAGCAGCAGGCAAGACATGAGCTAGGAAGCTAGAAAACAAGCTGGATTCTGTTGGGCAGACTTAAGTGCATCGCCCTTCCCTTCTTTCCCTCATTCTCCCCACATATGGAATTACAGATTGGAATTATCAAGAAAGCATTGAAGGGGGTGTTTTGCTCTTTCTAGGGGAAGATTGTTAGTTGGCACTTTTGTGGCCCTTTCTTTCAACCTGTTCACCATGCTTTCTATTCGGAATAAGCCTTTTGCTTACGTCTCTGAAGGTATGTAATGTTTTTTTATTTGCTCGTTTTAGTTTACAGTTAATTAAAAACATTCTTATAAAAACTGATGGTTTCTTTTTCATAAACTTGTAAATCTGTGAGAATATGTTTAGCAGAGAAGGAAGAGCTAGCGAAAGGTTCTCAAGTGTGTGTGTGTGTCTGTGTGTGTCTGTGTGTCTGTGTGTGTGTCTGTGTGTGTGTCTGTGTGTGTGTGTGTCTGTGTGTCTGTGTGTGTCTGTGTCTGTGTGTGTGTGTGTGTGTGTGT
>NC_034607.1:40645936-40672431 GCF_900095145.1 Mus pahari
TGTGTGTGTGTGTGTGTGTGTGTGTGTGTGTGTGTGTGTGTGTGTGTGTTTTCTGAGTCAGGGTTTCTCTGTGTGGCCTTGACTTCCTCGGAACTCACTCTGTAGACCAGGCTGGCTTTGAACTTAGAGCTCTGCCTGACTCTGCCTCCTGAGTGCTGGGGTTAAAGACGTGCCCCTCCCCCCCCCACACACACACCAAGCTAGCTTCTGAAGTCTATGTGGTAGATTGTATAGAATATCATCTCAGTAGTAATTACTGAAAAGAATATATAAAAGCCAGTGAACTGGCTTTGAACTAGGTGATATATGATGAACAACTACAGGTTTATCCAGGTGGTGGCTCATGCCTACAGTCCCAGAACATGACAAGCTGAGGCAGGAGGATTGTAGTTTCAAGCCACTTTGTACTACACAGTAGCACAGGCCAGCCATGACTGCTTACTGAGACCCTGCCTCCAACAAAACAAATGAAAGGTGTCTCTTTTAGGCAGTTTTTCAACTTTGTCATTATAAATTGCTGATGGTTTTCAGAACCTTTAATTTCTTGGAATCTCATTAACCAGCAAAGGATTTAGCTATTAACTGATGGAGATGTGAGTGTGTCCCCAGAGCTGTGTTGACACAGAGGACACAGATGATGTTCTGTAGGCCTTTGGACATGAGCCACACAGCAGACAGCGGGGAGAGCTTTCTGAGGTGCTCACTCGTGTCCCAGCAGTCCCACAGCTATTAGGAAGACAAACTCTCTATATCAGTCAGAAGTTAAGAGTGATAGGTCTTGCCGGGCGTGGTGGCACACGCCTTTAATCCCAGCACTCGGGAGGCAGAGTTCTAGGCCAGCCTGGTCTACAAAGGGAGTTCCAAGATAGCCAGGGCTATACAGAGAAACCGTGTCTTNAAAAAAAAAAAAAAAAAAAAAAAAAGAGTGATAGGTCTTTACTGATCTCCCCATAGTCACTGAAGCAAATACTTTATTATCCTCATTTTACACTAAGGCGTTTGAAGGTTCTCCTGGTCCCAGGCTGAGCTGGAACTTGAAGGTAGATGTCGTGGTATCACCGCCTCCCCTTTAGTGCCGTGCCAGTGTTCTATAGAGAGCTTGCCGATCTCTTTACATCGTTGTTACAGAACGAGTGTCAGTAGCCTGGGATGAATGCCTTTTGAGTTTGGAGGATATTTGTCAAGGGACAGTCCCTGTTGGTATCTTTGGGTGTCCCTAGATGCATTCCTGGTTTTCTGAGAGCTGAAAGAATAATTGACATG
This sequence comes from Mus pahari, assembly GCF_900095145.1. Taxonomy (NCBI): domain Eukaryota; kingdom Metazoa; phylum Chordata; class Mammalia; order Rodentia; family Muridae; genus Mus; species Mus pahari. Next base: position 40,647,200 of record NC_034607.1, read on the forward strand.
ATCTGGATCCCATTCTTTATATATACAAAAAAATATATACAGAATAGAAAACTTTTAAAGCTTTTTTAAGAATATTTATTTATGCCGGGTAGTGGTGGCGCATGCCTTTGATCCCAGCACTTGGGAGGCAAAGGCAGGTGGATTTCTAAGTTCGAGGCCAGCCTGGTCTACAAAGGACAGCCAGGGCTACACAGAGAAACCCTGTCTTGAAAACAAAAACAAAAACAAAAAAAGAATATAGATTTGCAAGGAGAGCTGTACTACATGGCATAAATGTCAGAGGACAACTTGAGTCAGTCCTTTTCTTCCATCACTTAGAGGCATCTTGCATCCCTGAAACTCAACATTAAAAGCGCTTTAATGTGTCAATTACTCACTCCTTCCAGTCAGCTGTGCATCAAAGGCAAAACTGCTTCAGACCTAGTTCTTGTCATGAAAAAGCTCGAGATTTGAGGAGAAGGATTGCCCTTTGCCATGTTACATGGTGTTACTTATTTTTAAAATGAAAGAATTTGTTTCTAGTGATGGTTTTATTCTTCTATATAGATAATTTAAGTATTTTTTCCTTAAAGCTGCTAGTACGAGCTGGCTTCAGGAGCACGTGGCAGACCTTAGTCGCAGGTAAGATGCGCTGGAGTTTCCTGACTTGTGTAACTTAACAAGAGTTCCTGAGAAGTGCCTCTACCATGGAGGCTGAGATTTGCAGCTGGAGTCACTGCATGAGCTGCTCAGGTCAGTTCTCGGTCTCTCTTGGCTTTTTAATTGATGCCAGAGGAATTCTGCACAGTGGCGGAGCTTTGTCCCCGAGTAGTACAGTGCCCCTTACCTGCGATATGCTCTCACGGGTGTCAAGGGGATACTAATGAACTGTTTGGTCTTCTGCAGCTTGTGCGGCCTTATCCCAGGACTCAGCAGTATCCTCTTGCCCCGCATGAATCCGTTTGTTCTGATGGATCTTGCTGGGGCCTTTGCTCTGTGTATAACATACATGCTGATTGAGATTAAGTGAGTATATTGTATTGCTGTCAGATGTGTTTTGATCCCTGGGACCTGACTTTAAGGGCATTGACAATATGATTTGGGGGGGCAGGGAGGGGAAGGTCAGGCTTCTATCATGTTGTGCTTATGACTACATAACCAGGTCAGGTCTTAGCCTCAACTGTTTCCACCTGAAAATTAGGGGAATTAGGCCTCAGCATTTCTCACCGCAACTTAGAGTGAAGATGAGAAAATGATTTCTAAGTCCTGCTGCTGGCTGGACAAGTGAGGCGGAAGGCAGTGGAAACTGCTTTTGCTGGGAGAGGGGAGGGTAGGGGAGCCAGAAGCAACTTAAAAAGAAAACTAAAGCCTTTAAAAAAGTATATAAATATATATATAAAAACAGCTGCTTTTAGACCAACATTTTACAACTGAATTCTTTGATTAACTTATCCTTTAAACAGTGATGTGTAGTATAATGGCTTCTTTGTTATTATTATTCTTTTTTACCTAAGAAGCCACAGGCAGTTATGTTCCTGTGGTAATACCGGGACACAGTACAGATGTGGGTCACCACATCCAGCCTGTGACATGAGTGTAGTGATCCAACTCAGGCCATCAGGCTTGAGAGGCAAGAGTTCAGACTCACTGAGTCATCTCCCTGGTCCTGACACTTTTTCGATGACTTCTTATTTTAACCATTTTACAGCATACAGTTTGGTGACATTAAGTACGTTCGCGGTTCATTCGTGTTGTGTATCTCTGTTTCCTTCCTCTTTGAGGTTAAATCCCACATTTTATTTACCCACTCACCTGCCAGAGAACATCTGGATTGATTCCACCTTTTGACTGCTGACTAATGTCACTGTGAGCTGAAGTATACGGGTACCCACTGAGTCCCTGCTTCTGTATCTTGGCGGTAGATTGGCTGTAGCATGTGGGTTTGCAGGGGCCCAGGTGCTTTCCTCAGTGCCTGCTTTATGTTCCTCTGTGCTCAGTCTTCCCCAAAGCAAAGTCAGACCTGATTCAGTCTGAGGATACTCAGGCTTTTCTTAGCATGCCCTGGATAAAGTCATCGTCTTCATCACTGTCACCAAAATAGTCTCCTGGTCTGTTCCCCTTCTCATCCATCTCTGGTTCTTTCCACATTACTGCTTCTGTCACTGTTATCTTTCCGTATCAACAGTAGGGTTTCCTAGTCTCAAATCCACTGGTAAAACATTGAAGCTGTTTAGCTTGGGGTCCCTCTGCAGACCTTAGCAGCATCACCCGTCTGGACCCCGGGGTCCGCTTGTACATCATGGATTTCAGCTCCTTACCCCTGCTGCTCCACTGTCTGCAGTATCCTCCATCCACCAGTCACTCAGCTCGAAGCTCCGCTCTTTTTTTTTTTAATTTTATGTGTAAGAATGTTTTGTCTCCATGCATGTCTGTTCACACTTTCCTAGTGCCCTTGAAAGCCAGAACAGGGCATTGGATGTCCTGGGCGTGCAAATGCAGACAGTTGTGAGCCACCGTGTGGGTGCCAGGGTTGGAACCTGGGTCTTCTGGAAAAGCTGCAGTGGCTTTCAGCTGCTGAGCCATCTCTCCAGCTCTGACTTTTCTGAATTACCTCCACCATGGTAGCTTCATTACGTACTGTGTTTGTCAGTATTGTCCTCGAGGGACTTGAACTTGATCATTGCTATTACTTTATTAGGTTTTCACAAGGAGGTCTCCGGTAGCCCAGGGTGACCTGGAACTTGTCACTTAGCCAAGATTGACCTTTCCCCCAGGATCTTCCCCACTTTCACTTCCCAAATGCTGGGGTACTGCTGGGTGGCATGCCCCGTGGGCAGAGTGCCTCCCCGTGGTTTCCTTGTGTGGCAGACACTGTGTCTTGTTCATGTTCCTATTCCAAACATAATGGGAAGCAAAACGTGTTCAGACTCAGTTGTAGCAGTTAGCATTGTGGTCTGGCTCCTGAGGAGAGCTTCAGAATTGATGTGATGTAGCCCTTCAGCTATAATGTCACCATATCCCATATTCCTGGGACACTTTGAAAGTTTTCATGTGTTGGTTTTGCTTTTTTGAGACAAGGTTTCTCGGTGTAGCCCTGGCTGACCTTGAACTCAGAGGTCTGCCTGCCTCTGCCTGCTGACTGCTGGGGTTAAAAGTGTGTACTGCCAAGTAAGAAAAGAAAAAAAAAAAAAAAGTGTGTACTGCCACCGCCCTGGGCTACTTCTGAAGTTTTTAATGCAAGAATTACTGAGTGCAAAATGGCTAGAAACACAGAAAGTCCTTTGTCTCCCGTCAGGTTATCAGTTGAAGTCTTCGTGTCAGGTGCATTTAAAGGAAAAGTCGAGCAAGGCTCATCTGTCTTATCGCCTTTCCTCACACTGATACGATTATTATTTTTCCACTAAAGCTTGACAGGGAAGAGTTCTGAAAGCTGACTCTTTGGAGCGCCACTGTTCCCCTGCCCCTCCCCTTCCACCTCCCCCACCAGGTCTCCTGACAGTAGCAGCTGCTGTTGTTTTCTAGAATTGTTTTTGATAATTAATTGTTGGCAGATGGTTAAGTTGTAAATTGACATTGAAGATTGTGAACTGTTTTCCTTGCAGTAACTACTTTGCCGTGGACACCGCGTCAGCCATTGCCATCGCCCTGATGACATTTGGCACCATGTACCCTATGAGTGTGTATAGCGGGAAAGTGCTCCTCCAGGTGAGGCTCTTGTGATCACTGTGTACGCTTGTTCTAATGGGAGCCGGCTTTCCGTCCCAGCATGCTGTGTCTTCCAGCAGGTAGATAAAGCGAGCCCTGAGCAGTGAAGTCAGACAGTATTCTCTGAACTCACTTAGCAGAAATGAGTTGGAATTTTATTGCCATGTGATAATTTAGGCTCATACACTTATATGTTCCTGTTACATGTAATCATAAATGTATATTTGTTTATTCTAGTCACGTTTTAAGTGGAAATAATGCTATTTAATTTTTTTGGATCTTTAATTTCTTTGGGTAAGTATGCTCTGGGTTTTATGCGTAGTCTGCTTACTATTGCTTTTTTCCCTATCATTGGATCATCGTAGTGACAATTTGGGTACTAAAGTAATATAAGCAGGTTTTCCAGAACTAGGTGCGTGTATATCCTGTTCTTAGTAATAAAGACAACATAATCTTTTTTTTTTTTTTTTTTTGGTTTTTTCAAGACAGGGTTTCTCTGGGTAGCCCTAGCTGTCCTAGAACTCACTCTGTAGATCAGGCTGGCCTCGAACTCAGAAATCCGCCTGCCTCTGCCTCCCAAGTACCACCACGCCCAGCCTGACAATATAATCCTTATGTAGTACTATACCCTAAATGAAATGCTACTTTTCTATTTCTTATATACTTTTTGTTGGTTTGTTGGTTAGTTCTTTTTTACTTCATTTTATTTATTTTTTATTTCTCTTTCTTTATTCATCTATTTATGGTTTTTCTTTTTGAGACAGTGTTTCACTGTGTAGTCCAGGCTGGCCTCTTCTCTCCCACAACCCACAACAGTGTTAGCATTAAAGCTGTAAGCCCCCGTGCCCAGCCTGCTATTTTATTATATGTGTGCGTGTGTGTGCTTGAGTGTCTGTATGTGTGCCTTGTGCAGCGAGAGTTCTCGGGTGTCAGGAGAGAACTCCGCTATCCTGGAACTGGAATTATAGGCAGTTGTGAGTCTCTTTGTGGACGCTGGGAACCATACTCTGCTCCTCTACAGAGGCAGTAAGCACTCTTTTGTTGTTGTTGTTGCTTTTGATTTTTTTTTGAAGCATGCTTTCATCATTGCCTTTGCTGCCCTGGAATTCACTGTGTAGACCTGGCTGACGTAGAAGTCACAGAATTCCTCCTAAGGGTGTGTCTCCCCACTGTTGTAAGCACATGCTCACCCGCAGCCGCATGCTGGTTGGCTCCTTAGGTCTTTTTGGATTCTAGAGAAAGCAGCTTGTTTGCAAGTGTATGATGTATTCCTCCCTGGAAGCCCCTCCCACTCTCTGCAGTTTTCTCCTTAATGTGTTTTTGCTCCTGACAGAAACCATCTAGGAAAGCTAAAGGCATACATGTGAGGTTTCTGGAGATGACCCACCGTTTTGCATAACCTGCCTTGGATGAGCATTATGAATGCAAGGTCCCAAGAGACTTCCTCTCAGGGTGGCTTCTTGCTGCTTCTGTGCCTTTCCTGTCACTGTCACATAGCCTACTGAGTCCTGGGCATCAGTCAGCCCACCCTATTGGGCAAATTTCATGCAGATCAACATGAATATGAACTTTCATGAATTAATGCTATTTAGATGAATTAATGACTTTATGGAATTCCTGATTTGATTCAAAGAATTTTAAGAAAAAAAATTTAAGGAGATGGTTTTAGTTGTTTTGCCAGAATTAATGACTTTATGGAATTTCTGATTTGATTCAAAGAATTTTAAGAAAAAAAAATTTAGGGAGATGGTTTTAGTTGTTTTGCCAGAAAGATGTAATAAAGTTAAAATCAAGAAGAGAATGTGGCCGGGCGTGGTGGCGCACGCCTTTAATCCCAGCATTCGGGAGGCAGAGGCAGGCGGATTTCTGAGTTCGAGACCAGCCTGGTCTACAAAGTGAGTTCCAGGACAGCCAGGACTACACAGAGAAACCCTGTCTCGAAAAACCAAAAAAAAAAAAAAAGAAGAGAATGTGTCCCCTCCTCATAGAATAGTAAGCAAAGGTTGCATATTAAGGAATATGATGACCCTTCATAATTACACAAAGAAGAGAAAATGTCTTGGGATAAATTTGTAATCATGAGAAAATATTCATTCTAGGTCAGGTCCAAGGATGAGGCCACAGGTGTGCACTATGATAAAGCCAGGCCATGTGACACTGATTCTTTGGACTTAAAATGAGCTTATAGAATGAAACACTGCTTTGAACTTACTATCAACATCCTCCTATAACTCCTCTTTTGTGTAACATTTTATCTATGAGGTAATTGTCTAAAGAGCTTTTGTCTAAGAAGGTATAAAAGGGCCAGAACAAATAAGGTGATGGTTTGGGGTGCTCTGCCCCAACCACACAAATGTATATATGTATATGTCTCTTTGTCTGTGTGTATGTACATACATACACATGTAGGTATATGTGTATGTATGTAAGTATGCACGAACACTTGTGGAATTAATGAAACATGTAGTTCGGCCTGGCCAAAGTGTGTGTGTGTGTGTGTGTGTGTGTGTGTGTGTGTGTGTGTGTGTGTGTGTGTCTGTGCGTATTGTCTGTGTAAATTATTTTCTTTCTTTTCTCTTGGTTTATAAAGAGTAAACCAGTTCCAAGCCTCTCCTGACCAGAGAGAGGTCCTTGAGCCAGAAAGAAAAGAGCCCTAGCAATTAAACCTTTATTTATTTTCCTTCTTCATCCCCTGTTGCCGATAGCAGGAGTTTATTACCAGAAACCAGCAGCATTCTGCCACAGAATAGTCAGAAACCAGCACTTATTAGCACAAAATAGTAAGAGCGAGTTGCAAGGCCAGAGACCCACCTCCTGCCGTTCATTCTAAAAGCCAGGGCAGGCTCCTGGCATGCTCAAAAACAAAAACAAAATGTGTGTGGGCCGTTAGTGACGTGATTAGGCCAGTGAGACCTCTCTTCTGTCAAAAGCCAAGGCTGGTTTCACATCCATTTGTGGGTGATAGGGGGAGCATCAGAATCGTTATTGCAAAGTTCGTTTCTCTCCAGGCCATTCATGTTTTATTTTATTTTATTTTTTTAGACAACACCACCTCATGTTATCGGTCAATTGGACAAACTGATTAGAGAGGTAAGTTGAAATAGTAAATATATTATCTTTCAAAATTATGTGAGAGAAACAAAAGGGTGGGTATGTATAATATATTCAACTGTAGAATTTTCTTCTAGGAGGGGTGTGTGTTATACTAATAGTAGAAACTATACCATAAGGACAAAACTAGAAAAATTTAAGAAACTGCTCAGCTTAAAAGACAAATTGACTTGAAGTAAATGTAGAAGATAATGGTCAGAAGACATCATATTAACTGAATAAATAATCTTTCTCATTCTTTGACAACAGACAGAAGCCCCAGTCTACATGCTAATCTCCCCAGATTCTCAGTCTGTAGGTTATTTTCTCTGTTAGAAAGTCCACCCGCTAATGAGGAAAGATCATTGGTTTGGGTATTGACACTGTTCTTGGATGTCAGTATTCGAAAGGCTGCTTTTTCTAACACAGCTGTCTGTGTATCTCAAGCTGAGTCCTGGCCCCGAGCACGTCTTTGTCGTGACTGTCATCATGGCCCTGGAGTCATCCAGTGGCCTTACATTCAAACAGAGGCCCGTTACAGGAGAATCCAGGGAAAGAAACAACCAATTCACACGCACGCTCTCCCATGCACACCTTAAAAAAGAAACCTGGTACCACAAATGATTGTCATAAATATGTCTACCTTGTTCACAAACAAAACCATAAAACGTAAAGTGCTGAGCTTCTGCCCCTGACCCAGGACGGGGCAGCCTGGGCCAGGACTGAATAAACAGGAGTCATCTGAGACGTCCGATAGCCAGCGCCTGCCCTTGTCGGGGCTTAGCCGTGTCGTCTCTAGGCTGACAGCAAGCCGTAAGTGACTGGACTACACTGCTCTATCTAATGCAGGAAACTGACCAGCTGCTCTGTTTAATCAGGTGTCTACCCTGGATGGGGTGTTAGAAGTCCGGAATGAACACTTTTGGACCCTTGGATTTGGCTCATTGGTATGTCTTCTGCAAGTTAGTTTAGTGTGATCTAAACGTGCTTTTTAAAACTTAAATAACATTTGTTAAATTTTTCATGGTTGGAGGGGCGGGGCTGGAGAGTTGGTTCAGTGTGTAAGAGCACTTGCTCTTGCGTAGGACTCGGCACCTATGTGGTAGCTCACAACCGTCTCTTCAGCCCCGTCCCAGGGGAACCTCAACAGGCAGTGGACACACAGTGCACAGGCATACGTGCCGGCAAAGCACTCATATACACAATAGTAAGATAAAGCCAAAAAGGGTGTTTTAAATGTTGGGTCTAGAGAGAAGGTTCAGTGGCCAAGAACACTGGCTGCCCTTCCAGTGGACCTGGACTCCATTCCCAGCATCCACATGGTGGCTCACCTCTCTGCTTGGCCTCCCAGGCACTGGCCCACACATACTGCACAGACTTACATGCAAGCAAAACACTCATACACACAAAATTAAAATAAATCTTTACATTTTTTTTCATGGATGCTTCGATTTTCCTTTATGTTTAATGGCATCTATTTTTTTCTTCTTTTTTTTATTTAACCTCAAAATCCACTGGGTATTTTGGAGTTGTTGGAAGTATGGAAATCGAATCTAGGACCTCTTGCCTCATTAAACAGTCGCGTCCTACACATTTTTGTTTAACTTCTGAGACAGCATCCTGTTCTGCAGACTGGGCTGTCCTTGAGCCCACTCTTGCAGCCAGACCAGCCTTGCACTACAAGCCCCCTGAATACTGCGACTGTAGATGTACTCCATCACCTTGGCTTGCATGTCCTTTTTGGTCTTGTTTGTTTCTGTGCTTGTTTGTAAGACAGATCACTCTATGTAGCTGTGGCTGTCCTGGAACTCTGTGCAGACCAGGCTGGCCTCAAATCCACAGATCCTCCTGCCTCTGCTCCTGAACGCTGGGATTAAAGGCCTGGGCTGTTACTTGTTTTTATGCCTTTCTGAACTGTGAACTGAAGAGTGGTGGTACATATGAACTAAGTGCTTACATACTTAGGGCAGACGTATAAACACATGAGGTTCTACTGGTCCTATGTACCTACCCCCCCCCACACACACACACACCCTTTGTCTCTGCTGTGCTGTTTGGATTCTCTTCCCAGTTCTTAATGTGGGCCTTTGTCCTAGAAAGGAGCTGGGGCTGGTTAGTTTCTCGAGCTGACAAGGCTCGGGCTACTGCAGAGCTGCAGATCGCATTGCACTCCCGGTGTGCGCTCCTATCATGAAGTGTGCCAGAGCCCTTTGGCCACCTGTCTCAGATTGCCTGTCTCAGATTTCCATGCAGGAGTTATCACTTAACTGCTCTGGGGTTTTTAGGTCAGTCATTGTCTCCAAGTCTTCCTTGTGTTTCCTCTTGTACGGCTCTGATATCTTACAGGTCTTATAGCTCATGCCTGCAATGTCATAGGTGCCATAGCACTGAGATTTCTAACACCTGTTCATGGGGTTCAGTATTCCTGTCATAGTGTCTCAGTGTCTGTGGAAACATTTGGGCATTTCAAAAACTGCTGCTGTCATTTGTATGTATGTATGTATGTGTATTATATATGATTATGTGTGTTTATATATATGTATGATTGTATGTATATATATGTATGTATGTGTGTATATTTATATATGTATATGTATGTATGCATGTTTATATGTGTATGTATGTGTGTGTATGTTTGTATATGTATGCATGTTTGTATATATGTATGTGTTGTGGTACTGGGGATTACACTCAAGGCATGCTGTGTGATAGATAAGTACTCTACCACCAAGACACACCCCTCGACTCCGCAGTATATATTTTAACAATTTTAGAATTTTAGGTAAATATCCTCATACTTCTCCGTCAGTCTGCTGCATCTTACGTTGTTTTCCAGTTTACCTGTTTACATAGGCTGTAATGAGCAGCTTTGTGAAATAATTTTCATAAATGCCCATGATTATTAAGATTCCCAACACACAAGAGGCAGAGAGATGTGGAACTCTATGAGTTCAAAGCCACCCTGGTCTTCATAGCAAGTTCCAGGCCAAACCAAGGCTACAGAGCAAAGCCTTGTCTCAAAACTAAGTGAACAATTGGTTTTTAAGTGAGTTTTGTGAAGTGCAGAATAATCAAGTGTTTATGGCTTTTGATGCAAATTATCAAACTGCCTTGCAGAATGGCTATACCAACTAACAGTCACTGGAGTGCACTTTCATGTGTATGTGCACATTGTGTGTGTGTGTGTGTGTGTGTGTGTAGGTGTGTGTAGGTGTGTAGAGGCCTGAGTTGATGTCGGGTATCTTTCTTATCCCTTGCTAAGTAACATATTGAGATGGGGTCTCTCAGTTGAACCCAGGCTGGTCTCAAATTCACTGAGATCCTCCTGCCTCTCTGCCTGCCTCTGCCTCTGCCTCTGTGCCTGCCTCTGCGCCTGCCTCTGTGCCTCTCTGCCTGCCTCTGCCTCTGCCTCTCAATTCTGGGAGTAAAGGCATGTACAGCCACACACTGCCTATTTTTCTGCATTTTGAAATTCCATTTAGTTATGAGCTCTGGGTCGGACACAGTTGTCTTCTCAAATCTTCAACAGCTGTAATGAAATCCTAGCTTTCTGTACTTCCATGTTCTGCCGTCCCAGGACTGGTATCTCAGATGTGCATGACTGCCTGGTTTATGCAGTGCAGGGGATCAAACCCATGGTCTTGCATGCATGTCTCACATGCATTCAACTGATCTGCATCTCTAGTCCATCTTTTCAAAGGTCACAAATCATTTCATTAACGTTTTACATTGGTAAGCACCAGTGAATAGCAAGATGCTAAGTTTTATATTATCTTAAAACACCAAGTACCAATCAAATTATAAATAAAACGAAGTTTTAGTATTATAATCCTAAGAAGTCTTAATCAGGTGGAGGTGGCACACATTTTTAATACCAAGCACTTGGGAGGCAGACAGATCTCTGTGAATGTGATGCCAACCTGGTCTACAAAGCAAGTTCTAGGACAGCCAGGGCTACACAGAGAAACTCTTTGTCTCAAGTAAATAAATAATGCTAATAATTCTAAGCAGTCTTTTGTGGTTTTCCTATTGTAGGCTGGGTCAGTGCATGTACGAATTCGACGAGATGCAAATGAACAAATGGTCCTTGCTCATGTGACCAACAGGCTGTGCACGCTAGTGTCCACTCTGACTGTTCAGATCTTCAAGGATGACTGGATTAGGCCTGCCTTATCCTCTGGGCCTGTTGCACCCAATGTCCTAAACTTCTCAGAGCATCACGTAATTCCAATGCCTCTGTTAAAGAACGTGGATGAGAGGACCCCTGTCACATCAACCCCAGCCAAGCCCAGCAGCCCACCTCCGGAGTTTGTATTTAATACGCCTGGGAAAAACGTGAGCCCAGTTATTCTTCTGAACACACAGACAAGGCCATATGGTTTGGGTCTTAATCGCGGACACACACCATACAGCAGCGTGTTAAGCCAAGGACTTGCATTTCCAGGAGCTGGAACAGGCCAGGGGTTGAGGCCCACCTTCCCACATATACCAGGTAGGTATGGAATCAACAGGACAGGGCAGCCAAGACCCTGAGGGACCCTTGCTCACCGTGACGGGGAATATCGACTTCTTGCCTTCCAGTGTATCTAATAATCCAACTTGCATTGACTGTTCAACCACTGACATGTCAGAGTATTCCAGGCTGGTTCATAGTTCATAAAACCTATAAACTATATTTTTGTAAAACGTTCTTGTGGCAGTGAGATCTTTGGAAATGTCATGGGCGTTAGGTCGGCCTCCTTCAAGAAGTCTGGATATGAGCTGCTTTGTAGCAGCCTATGATGTGATGGTCTGGCCTCAGCAGGAAAGCCATGTGGTGGGTGGATCTGCATCTTACCAAAAATTCACAATTCCTTCCGTAGGATTTATAAACATACTTCATGCATGGTGCCCAACTTAGTAAATGAAAACTTAAGTGTCCATTTGAAAAGTAAATTCTCTTTTATAGCTTTTTAATGCTTAATTGCTACATTTTTTGAGGCCCTCCCGAATCATTTGTTAAATAAAAGGTAACCATTTCTATTGGAAGTTGTGAGGCATATTCTACTACATAGCACAATTTAATTATCTGGTCTTTTTTTTTTTTTAAAGTTTATTTTTTTATGTTTTTAAAGATTGATTTATTATTATTTATTATATCTAAGTACACTGTAGCTGTCTTCAGACACACCAGAAGAGGGCATCAGATCTCATNTTATTATATCTAAGTACACTGTAGCTGTCTTCAGACACACCAGAAGAGGGCATCAGATCTCATTACAGATGGTTGTGAGCCACCATGTGGTTGCTGGAATTTGAACTCAGGACCTTCTGAAGAGCAGTCGGTGCTCTTAACCATTGAGCCATCTCTCCAGCCCCTATCTGGTCTTTTGAAACAGGGTTTTGCTGCATATACCAGGCTCCTTCGATCCTGTAATCCTCCTGCCTCAGACTCCCAAAAACCACCATAGAAGTATGTCCTAAAATTTTAAGTAACAGGTTTTGAATAAAGAGTGTTTTTTTGTTTTGTTTTGTTTTGTTTTTTCCCATTTACAATTTTAGTACATTTGTATACTACAGTCAAACACTGAGACTAGAGGGCAACTGTTTACGAATGTGGTCCATGGTTCCCAGTGTTTTATTTTAGTTACAAACACCAGAACCTTGGTAAATGGAATGAGGTTTAAAACTCCATGCTCTGGGTTATATTAGGTCAGCTGGCCAGTGGCCTACAACAGCCATGTTCTTGGTGCTGAATAAGTAAGGCAGCCAGCAGGCGAGCCTGTAGCGTCCTGGACAGAGCAGAGTGTCCCTTCTCAGGAGGGTTCCAAGGGAAAGAACAAATAGCAACAGAGATGAAGTCATCTCTTCAGAGGCCCACAGTGTCCTGCAGAGACCAACTGGGGAAGATAAGGTGGCCAGCCATCTCCCGACTGGGCATTCTCTACACAGATGAGCATCCTGTGCCTGAGCATGCAGCTCCAGTCTCATCTGGTCCCTTTCCTATAACTAGGGAACCACAGCAACCTCTTAGCTATGGCTCCCCTTCTAGCTGCTCTCCAGGACTCCTCTTAACTCTTGGGCTGCTGCTGTTCTCCGATCTCCCTTTTATGTTAGAAGGGCCGCCCATCATCCCCAGAAAGAGGGCCTTGGAGGATGCTTTGAGAGAAACACACTTGGGTGTGCACTGGGAGTAGGGGCAACCCTGCTTCCTCAGCAGCTTCTGAGAGACCTTAAACACCATATGGCTGTAGAGTGATGGAGTGTACATTACATAAACACAATCACAGAATTTTATTTGGTGTTCATTTTATTTAATAAACTAGTTTTAGTTCTTTTTCATTTTATGAGCAGAACATATCAAATATATTTTATTGTAGAACTGGAAATTTAGTCAAGATGCTTTTAACAGGCTCCATGACTGAGCTAGGCAAAACGCTCGCAATCCTGGTGTACTTGTATGTCAACAGTTTGGTAATCATGGGCACAGAAGTCATTTATATCTTCTCTGAGATCTCTCATTCGTACAGTTAGGGAGGAGAAGGGAGGAGTTGATTTGCAAATTATTAGCTGAAATTTTATAATTAAACCTGTATAATATATGTTCAATTGCTAAGTAGATTCTATACCCAGAAATTTTTTTAACATGACCACTACATACCCACAGTTTTTTTTTTTCTAACATGGCCACAACATGAAGACCAAGTACACAGCAGCGCCCTGAGGAGCCCTGAGAAGAGAAGGCAAGCTGCAGGCTAACTCCATTTGAGGTGTTTTACCCCTGGCTCTCCACTCTCTTTGGAATTTTACATCCTTAGACAACAGAGATTTTTTGTTGTTGTTGTTAGACTTTATGTGAGGGGTGGTTATTTTGGAAGGTGATAGACAAAAAGATTAGAGCAGGATATCCCTCATACTTCGGTGGGGTACCAAAGAATATAAGATACAGTTTTTCTTTTCGTCCTCAGTTTCTGAGGTCAAAGGTGGAATCACAGTGATCACATGAACTCCTGGGAGACATCCTGAGTTTCCAGCCTCTGATGAAGCAGCTTTTAAACTGCCAATTTTTCCTTGACCACAGATGCCCATTTGGGGCTGGTCAACAGCTCAGCAGACGAAGACTTAATATCACAAAGCCCCGTGACTTGAGTTAAACAAACTCCCACAAGTTGCCCTTTGACTCGCCACAGGTACACCATGGCACACACACTGCATGCACACAAATTAATGGTTTGTTATGTTTTTTTTTTAAGAACGCCTCTTTCAAATCTGAGAATGCTTTTCTTGTGAGAACATATTCTATACATTTCATAGTGTTTTAATTAAACAAGCTGAATTAAATAGTATATATGAAGTCTGTTCTCTAGACAATTTTATTTCTTGGTAATTTAGTTGTCACATACTTAACAAGTACTTGTTAAGTCTATAGGCCAGGTACTGTACTAAGGACGGATGAACAGGGTATCTCAAGGATTTTTGATCCAATATTCTTGGGGTCAACTAACACAAACACAGCTGAAGGGCACAGAGATTGTCCTGTGTCTGGAGAGAGGAGACCAGACTCATTTCTCAAGTCTCTTCTTCTTCTTTTTCTTCTTTGACTTCCTTCTTCAAGATTTTTTTAAAAGTATTTTTAAATTTTATTTAATGTATATGAGTGTTTTGCTTGCATGGTACCCATAGAGATCAGAAAATGTTGGATCTCCTGGAACTGGAGTTACAGATGGTTGTGAGCCACCTTGTAGGTGGTGCGAATCAAACCCAGGTCCTCTGGAAGAGCAGCCACTGCTCTTGACCTCTGAGCCAGCTCTGTGGCCCCGCTTCTGTGTGGTTTTTAACGATTCACTGGAAGTGAGGGAGTCCTGGAGTATTTGGTGGCATGGATGCATTAAGCGGTCACTAGTTTAAAGGTGCCTTTAATAGCGCGAATATCATAGTCATCAAACTCCCAGCCCGTGAGCCTTACCTCTTGCAGAAGAGTTAACTTAGATAACACTTGACTAAGTTTCCTCACCAGTGCCGCGTCTGGTAAGAACTCTTCAGTGCTAAAGTCAAAAAAGACTAACTGCTTCAGACTCTCAAACGCATTCATGAAGTAAAGCCATCCATCACTGCTCACACGGTGCCCCGCTAAATCCAGCTGCTGCAAGTCTCTCAGAGGATTCATCTCCAGAAACTCACCTTGGTAAAGAAAGAAACAGGTCAGTCAGAAGACATCCTCATCTAAAATAAAATGAGTTCTGTGCGTGCACACGTGAGTCATGTTCCCATTTTAAAATGACCCTGGTTAGACCAGTGTTGCGCCCTGGAGAGAGAGTTCCAACAGGCGTTCTGTGATTGCCCGTAATATTCACAAAGACTGTTTCCTAATATCTAAGAACATCAATGATACAAGAGTACAGTAGGCAAAGGTAAATGATGTATTTTACCTTACTCCTGATTCCTCTGGGAAATGGAATGTTGCTTAAACATTGAGAAATGAGAGATGCGATTAGATATTAAGGAGCTGTTTTTGTTCGGTTTCAGACCCTGGGAGGGGACTGAGGTACATAGCTTACGTACCAAAGCAGACCTGGCCTCTGGGTCTCCCAGCATCCCTCAGTCCTACCTGGCATAGCCTACCCCCAACCTTGAACTTGCCAGCCCAGGGGCTGGGCTGCCCTTTCCCCTATATAATCCAGACATTGTGGCCTCTAATCCCCCACCCCTCTTCTTTCTCTATGCTCCTGTGCCTCTTTCGCCCTCCCCCACCCCCCCACTCCCACCCTTCCCCCATGGCGACTTTCCTGGTCTTGGTCCTTGGGGCCAGTGAATTCACCCACCCTGGAGCCTACCTTTAATATAACCTAATCCGGCTTAAATAGGCTCATTTCACTAGTGGCAGAGAAATAACCTATCAGTTTTCAAAACTGGGACGAAACAATACTAGGCCCTTCCATGTTTGCAGAAATAAAGCTACTTAACAGTTTTATCTTCGGGTATAGGCGATCCCTAGCTATAAACTTAAGTAAACAAAAGTCATTCAGTGTCTAGAGGGTTTTGTTTGTTTAATGCCTTCCCGGAGGCTTCAGGGATTTGTAGAAGGAAGCACCCATGTTTGAAAGTGACGTCTAATTGGGTGGCAGACAAAATAATGAGTCAGAGAAAGATTTGACAGGAAAGGATCTTCCCAACTCTTACAAGAAGCGAGAAGAAAGGGAAGCTACTTAAGAGAGAAGTGCAAAAAAGAAAAAAAAAAAAAGACAGTTTTACTGGGAGAGTTTTACAGACACACAGGTAAGGATAGAATGAGCCAGAGAATGAGAAGAAGCCAGAAGATTAGATCAGATCGCTAGAGTTAGTTTGAGGTCAAGCAAAGTCATTCAGGAGAGGCAGAAAGAGAGAAGCCAGATTGAATCAGTCAAGTTGGAGAGGAGTTTATGCCAAAACAGTTGAGTTGAACCAGTCAGCCAGAGAACAGAAAAAAAAAAAAAAAAATCTAGGAAGGGTGAGCTTATTCAGCAGTAAATCTCAGAGGCTGAAAACATTCTAGGCCTAGATAAGACTGTATAGTGGCAGCCGGGCGTGGTGGTGCACGGCCTTTAATCCCAGCACTCAGAAGGCAGAGACAGGTGGATTTCTGAGTTCGAGGCCAGCCTGATCTACAAAGTGAGCTCCAGGACAGCCAGGGCTGTACAAAGAAACCCTGTCTCAAAAAATCAAAAAAAAAAAAAAAAGAAAAAAAAGAAAAAAGACTGTATAGTGGCTAGAAGCTTCCAGAACTAAGCCTAGGTTAGCAGACAAAGGCAATGAGCCTCTAAGAAGATACTTGTTTCAGGAGAATAATTACATTTAAACCCTATCTCAAAACAAACAAAAAACCCCAACTCATCAGGGCCATGACAAAGGTCAGGAAACAAATAAGAAAAGCTATTGCTAGCCATCTGTAATTAGTCATGCAAAATAAGAATGATCCATCTTGTCTAACCAGCCGTGTGGACTGAGGCTTATACAGGTATGCACTGAGTGAGTGTACTCTTTGCCACTTTCAGGAAGCCTGTTAACTGGTTTCCCTTTTAGCAACCACACCCATTTCCACTACCTTCCCCAGGGATGCAGCAACATCAGGATACATAGTCAGTAGCTGCTGAGATGCAACACATCCCTAGTTGCAGAGACAGGGTTTAAATGTAACTTTTATTCTCCTGAACACATCCTTACCTTCTCCAGGAGTCACATGCCCTTCCCCTACGCATGTGCTACCTCCCTTATAAAAGGCCAGCCCCTCCTGCTTAGCCCTGTATAGCCTCTGTATACCCCCTCCCCAATAAACCTCCCATGTGACATCTGTCATATGGTGTGACTTTGTTACATCTGTCACATAACGTGCCCCTTGAGGTCTGGGAATTGGCAGATAGCATTGTGTGGCCTGTGTGTTTGCTAATCGCACATATGTGACACAGCCGCACCCCGGGCTTGCTCCAGAGTCTTCATCACCTTTTTGAGTTTAGTTTAGAAAGGCCCTTGATAACAGATGCCTGAAGCAGAGGGACTTTAGCTGGCTGTAATTGGGAGAAGTGGAGGAAGTGGGCGTTCCCAGCGAACACCTCCATTTCTCTATCTGTGCTATTTGCTGCTGAGACCATCCTTGGGCCTCTTTCCTAGGCTTTAACCCTTAGTTAGAAGACAAACTGCTAATCTAGAGTCATGACCACTCATATCCCACATTCCCTTGCTGCTAAACGTATCCAAATTTCTGCCAAGGAAATAGAAGCAGAAGTGGGGCATGTGACTTCCATGTCACTTTGAAAAGAGTTAGCCCACAGCTTGCTTTCCTTTTCTTTATTTTCTTTTGTCTCTTCCCACTTGGCTGAAACGCCCACATGACAGTCACCTTGCTGTGACGATGAAGTTGAAACTAAGGAATGAAGGGGTAAAAATAACATCTGTCTGGGAAGGCTGCAGAGTACAGCTGCCCTCTCTGCTTGGACTGCACATCCGGGGACTAGAACATGGGAAGGAAGCTCTAGCTCCTGTCGGCGCTCACCTCCTGGTCCTCACCTCCCTTTCTCATAAGTCCTCCAACCTTAACAACTCACCCTCCTATTTTGCCACCTCTGTTGTGATACCCTGCACATCAGGAATGCGAAATGCTTTGTTTTCAAGTGGTTTTCACTACCCAGTAGTAATTTAGAAAAGTCAAAGTCCACTGCGATGAGAACAGAGCTGTTTCTGTGGCTATCCGTTTCAGTTCAAGGTTCAGTTCAGTTCTTAGCTGAGGAAGAGTTTCCTGGGTCACAGGAACCCTAACCCTGATCCAACAGGAACAGAATCTGTGTATCCAGAACTTGGCCATCTGGGGGCTGTGGAGAGTACAACTGATCGAATCTCACGAGCTTTGGGTGAAACTTGTCTAATACTGCCCTTCAGTTTACCTGAGCCTCAGTCAGGTCACCTAGTGTTAATTCTCAGTGTGACCAAGTCTAGCTTCACTTGGCAATGTTGTATGTGGGGGGGGGGGGAACGACTGGGGAGAGGTTGGCTATCTTGATTGCGTTAACTGAGGTGGTGGGGCCTGCCCACTGTTGGTGACATCATTCCCTGACTGGAGCCAGGAAGCTGAACAGCCTGCATATACTTATTGTTCTCTGTCCCCCCACGGTAGATGAAGCATGACTGACTAGCTTCCTCAGGCTCCTGCCTGTGGTTTCCCCACTGTGGTAACTGGCACCCTGAAGTAGGCCCTACGTAATAAACTGTAACACCATTCATGTAATCAGCAAACGTTTGATTATCTGCTGTGGACCACACACTCTGCAATGGTCCCGGCCACTTTGGGTTTGTGTGAAGACACTCTAATAATTAGGTAGGGTACTATGGAAGGTGGACCAGGGGACTGGGGAGGAAACAGGAGACACTCCGACTCCACCTTGTTCTCAGGATGCTAGTATTTGGTCTTACATGCTCCAGAAGGAAGACTGGAGGCTTCTCAGGAGAAACTCAATGGCTTCCAAGAGGAGGAGTCACCTGGCATACCTGGTTCCCACCCCAAATAGTGAAGCTAATCAATCAAAAGTCATCTCTGGCTGGTGGTGCACGCCTTTAATCTCAGCACTCGGGAGGCAGAGGCAGGCGGATTTCTGAGTTCGAGGCCAGCCTGGTCTACAAAGTGAGTTCCAGGACAGCCAGCGCTATACAGAGAAACCCTGTCTTGGAAAACCAAAAAAAAAAAAAAAAAAAAGAAAAGAAAGAAAAAAGGTCATCTCTGGGTCTGGGTTAAGTGTACACACTGCTCTTACAGAGGACTGGATTTGGTCCACCCACGTGACGGCCCAGATCATCTACAAACACAATACCAGAGGATTCAATACTCTCTTTTGGTTTGTTTTTTAAAAAATGTGCATTGGTGTTTTGCCTGCATGTATGTCTGTGCTAAGGTGTTGGATCCCCAGGAGTTAGAGTTACAGACAGTTGCGAACTGCCATGTGGGTGGTGGGAGTTGAACCTGGGTCCTCTGCTCTTAGCCAGTGAGGCATCTCTCCAGAGACCCTACCCCCCCCGCCCACCCCTTTTCTGATTTTATGGACACCAGATATATGGTAGATCACAGACATATATGCAGGTAACACTCATATGCATAAATTTTTTTTTAAAGTTTAAAGTCACTTCCTCCCTTAAACAAAGAGCTTTCTACCAGTTTGCTCCTCATTCTAAAATAGGAAAAGAACAGCTACCTCAGAGCAGACTCCAAGAGAGGAGACCAAGTCACCCACAGAAAAAAAGACAACCAAAGAAAAGGACTCTTTCCTGCCGCTGGAACAGAATAGCACAGCTGGCTAACTCACAAACAATGGAAATGTGTTGAAGCATGTCAGGGTTGAGGAACTAACATCTGGCCAGGGCCTTTTGGGTGACTGTCCCTGGGCAGGACAGGGGTGAAAAAAGCAAGCAAGATCTCAGGTTGGCTCAAGCCTTCTGCAGTTTGCATTAATTATCCATGAGAGTGGGCCGATGATCTAAACTCCTCTGAGCTCCTACTGTTAGGTCTCAAAGCAGGACAAGTGGCTAACTGAGGTGCCTAATATCCAAGCAGACCTGACCACCAGGCTCTCCAGCACCCCTCCACATGGCTGCCCTTCCCCTAGCTGCCCTTCCCTGTATACCTGTATAATCCAGCCAGCCATTTGGCTACTCTGGTCTGTTTATTTATTATTTTTTTTTTAAGCTTCCTGGCCTCTTGGTCTCCTGGTTCTCCCTAGTTCCCTCCCCCTCTCTCCTCCTATGGCCGCTTGGGGTCCTGTTTACTCTGGACTCTCCCAGATGTCTCTACTTCTGGCTCTGCTCTCCCTTTTATCTACAGTAAGGCTCCTCCAGCGTACCTAGGGGCAGTCATGGCCTCCTTTCTTAATTTCTTTTTTCTGTCTGCCTACTTCCCAGCACTGCTGCATTAGAACGTGTTCTATGCATGTGGTGTCACGTTCAAATATAACATATGGCAACATAGGAAGCAAGGAGGAGGACAAAAATCTGCAAAAATAATCATCCTTCACAGTGATTGGCATTCAGTAGAAATAGATCCTAATAACTAACAGAGAAGGCCTGCGAGACCGACGGCTCAGAGAAAAGGCGGAGATCCGGCTGCCTCAGCCTCCTGAGGACTGAGATTGAAGGCCCAACTAAGCCTTCTTAAAGTCAGCCCGGGTCCCCTCGGCTCCCTTTGGGGGTACCTACCTAAACTTTTAATCTCTTCATCTCCGAGTCTCCAGTTTTTCAATCCAAGTTTGGCAAGCCTGGGGGCCCTCTCCAATTGCTTCAGCAGCTTGGACAGGCTGGTGTGCACATCCTGGCACCACGGCAGCATCAATGTAGTGAGCTGTTCCAGAGCGCCAAGCCTGCCGACTTAAACAGAAACCAGTTCAGGGCTGATGTCATCTCAGTCCAGCAGAATGCGAAGAAGAGTGGTCTTTAAGTTTGGTGACCCTGCAGTTTACTTAACCTTTAATGTGAATCTACTTTTTGTTTTTGTTTTTGTTTTTTTTGAGACAGGGTTTCTCTGTATAGCCCTGGCTGTCCTGGAACTCACTTCGTAGACCAAGCTGGCCTTTGACTCAGAAATCCGCCTGCCTCTGCCTCCCGAGTGCTGGGATTAAAGGCGAGAATCTACTTTTTTATGTTATTTTATTTTTATAAAGATATTCAAATACAGAAACACTGTAACATAATGAAACTGTTACTAATAATCCAACCTTCAACAAATCCTGGGCTAAATGACTTAACCCTGACCAGTCAGTCACCTGTATTTTTCTCAAGTGAATCCCTGTCATTCTGTCATAACCACATGCCATTATAGCACTTTAAAAATCTTATCACTCTAGTGAAATTGAAAGAGGAAATAAGCCAGGCATGGTGGTGTGCACATTCAATCTCAGCAGGAGCCAAGGGGATCTGAGTTCCAGGACAGCCAAGGCTACACAGAGAAACCTTGTCTCAAGGAAACAGAATGGCAAGGATCACCTGGGGAGGAATGGCTACTTAGTTATCAGGTAAAACAGCTGCTTGCAGTAAACTGTTTTTTTTTTTTTTAACTTTTTTAAAAAAAGATTTATTTATTTATTATATGTGAGTTATGTGAGTACACTGTAGCTGTCTTCAGACACTCCAGAAGAGGGCTTCAGATCTCATTAATGATGGTTGTGAGCCACCATGTGGTTGCTGGGATTTGAACTCAGGACCTTCAGAAGAGCAGTCAGTGCTCTTAACCACTGAGCCATCTTCCCAGCCCTAAACTGGTTTATTTAAAAAAAAAAAAAAAAAAGGCTGGCGAGTACTTAAGATATAATAATGAATAAATCTTTTTTTAAAAAATATCCTAACCCCCACCCCCACTCTTCTCTTTTCTTTGAGACCAATCTCTGACTGGCCTGGAACTCACTATGGGGACTAACAGAGATCTGCCTGCCTATTCACTTGCAAGGGTCAAAGGAGCACACCATCATTCCTGGCTTGGATTTCTTTCTTTTTTTTTTTTTTAACAAAGTTTATTTATTTATTTATTATATGTAAGTACACTGTAGATGTCTTCAGACACTCCAGAAGAGGGCATCAGATCTTGTTACACATGGTTGTGAGCCACCATGTGGTTGCTGGGATTCGAACTCTGGACTTTCAGAAGAGCAGTCGGGTGCTCTTACCCGCTGAGACATCTCACCAGCCCCTGGCTTGGATTTTTTTTTTTTTTTTTTTTTTTTTTTGTGGGTGCTGAGAACCAAAATCTGGTCCTCTGACATAGCATCATGTGCTCTTAACCACTGAGTCATCTTTCTAGCTCCCAAACTAATTAAATCTTTAAAAAAAAAAAAAAAAAAAAAAAAGACACTGGACTGTGTTTCTTAAAGGCAGTTTAAGATAGGGCCGAACATTTTTCCCAAGAAAGATGAATCTGTAAGGTACACCTGGGACAGAGGTTTGCTAGCCTCCCAGTACACATAGCAAAAAGCTCATTGTGCTGGGCGGTGGTGGTGCACATCTTTATCAAAAACTTAAAAAATTTAAAACTGGAAAAAGTCGGTGGTGACACACACCTTTAATCCCAGCACTTGGGAGGCAGAGGCAGGCAGATTTCTGAGTTGGAGGCCAGCCTGGTCTACAGAGTGAGTTCCAGGACAGCCAGGGCTACACAGAGAAACCCTGTCTCAAGAAAGAAAGAGAGAGAGAGAGAGAGAGAGAGAGAGAGAGAGAGAGAGAGAGAGAGAAGGAAAGAAAGCAAGCTCATTGCGTGGGCAAAGCCGTGCTTCTTACTCAGTTCCTGCAGAGCTTCATTTCCGTCCTTTTCCAAATAATTTTCTGATAGATCAAGAATGCTCATCTTGATCAAATTGTGAAGATTCTGTCCTGAAAGAAAAAACAAACCAAAAGATTTTCAGGTAACCATACAGACGTTTTTTAGCCTCTTTAGAATTTTGTGTTCTTGTCTTTGCTGATGGCAACACACACTGTCATTTGACTTGATAAACTGATTATTTCTCAAAAGAAGTGGGATGATGCCGGGCGGTGGTGGCACATGCCTTTAATCCCAGCATTTGGAAGGCAGAGGCAGGCGGATTTCTGAGTTCAAGGCCAGCCTGGTCTACAGAGTGAGTTCCAGGACAGCCAGAGCTACACAGAGAAACCCTGTCTCGAAAAACCAAAAAAAAAAAAAAAAAGTGGGATGGGTGGAACCCTCAATTTCCATGGCAACGATTATTATGTCCAAAGCACATAGAGCCTGAAGCTGCATGGGATATAGTGATATAGTGTTTGTAATAGCAGACACTCCATTGTCATTTATTCTTTATTGACTTTGGCTTGTTTGTTTTAGACAGGTCTTATTGTGTAGTCCCAGTTGGCTTTGAACTCTCAAACTCATGGATGTCCCCCTGCTCTGCCACCTTAGTCCTGGCACTGAGTTGTGCATCGTCACACCTGGACTTTTTGACACAGCTGTTTGAAAAGAGACCAATTCCCATGACAGGCAGTAGTGGTGCATGCCTTAAATACCAGTATCTGACCTCCAGGAACTGAAGTCACAAATGATCATGAGCTACAGGAATGGAACCCAAGTCCTTTGGAAGAACAGTCAGTAGTCTTAAATGCTGAGCCATCTCTCCAGCTCCCAAAGTCTAAATTTTAAGACATATTTGAACTTAACAGTTTATCCAAAAATATGCAAATTTTTCTCTATAATCGGTATGCATAACATTTGGGAACTCAAAAGACTGAACTGTTACATTATTGTGCGCCAACTCCATCTTCATAGAGCAAAGGGAAGAACTGAAGCCTGGTAGCATTGAGGCAATCTTCCCTGTTCCCCATATATTATTTACCCATATATTATTTACCCATATATTATTTACCCATATATTATTTACCCATNCCATATATTATTTACCCATATATTATTTACCCATATATTATTTACCCATCTACCCAAGAGATGCTTAGACAGCATCACTGTGACAAGAACAATGGAATTTTTTTTAATGTCTTACTTTTTGCTTTCTCTTAAGGTTATAATATCTTTAACTATTACATAATACTTTTTTATTGCCACTAATAATTTAATTCTGATTCAGACAACGCTCATTTAAAAATGTGATAGGTTAATCCCAACACTTGAGAGGCAGAGGCAGGTGGATGGATCTGTGAGTTCAAGGCCAGCCTGGTCTACATAGTGAGTTCCAGGACGGCCAGATATGCATAGAGAAATCCTATCTCAGGGTAAAAAAAAAGAGTGGGGGTGGGGCTAGGTCAGCTAATACATGTATCGCATTATCTTCTTCAGTTTCTCTTAAAATTAAGTTTACATGTAAGGCATTGTATACATCAGTATAAAAATGTCAAGTATCCCCTTGTGCATTCAGAGACCGGTTACAATGGTTACCTAGAACTTTCACAGAGTTTGCAGTCAGACAGCAGGCCACCAACTTCATCTCTTGGAGATCACAGGGTTCTTCCGAGAGAGCCTTGACTATGTACGCCATTCCCTCCCCAATGTCAGACAAGTGAGTCAAATGGAGTAAACGCATCTTCTTCAGGTTTCGCAGGCCTTCCGCTACAAGGAGATGGATGGCGAGGGAAAACAAGAGCAGATGAGTTCGTCTGGTTAAATACAGATTGGTGGAGCTCAAGGGAGACAACACAGAAACTCTTTCAGGCTCTTTTTTTTTTTTCATTTAAAAAAAAATATTGAGGGCTGGTGAGATGGCTCAACGGGTAAGAGCACCCAACTGCTCTTCCAAAGGTGCAGAGTTCAAATCCCAGCAACCACATGGTGGCTCACAACCATCCTTAACAAGATCTGGCGCCCTCTTCTGGAGTGTCTGAAGACAGCTACAGTGTACTTACATACAATAAATAAATAAATCTTATAAAAAACATATTGATACATTTCTTTGTATTCTGGGGCAGAAGTGCCTTGCTACTCAGCCCAGGCTGGCGTTAAACTCCCCGAGCATCCGACCAGAGCTGCCCTGTGTCTAGATCCCAGACATCATCTCTCCATAGACTGCTGTTACAAAGACCAAATGAGCTCATTGTTTTCTAACACCTCAGGCTTTTTGCTTCCCACAAGAGGCTGAGTTCAGAGGGACAGCAGGTGCTGTAGTGATGTGGAGGGCTCGTCACCTGCACAGCCTCGGAGACTCTGCTTTGAATCTCGTGATACAAGTTCAGTGACCACCACACCCAGGGTGGTGTGTCCAGCCAGTATCAGTGTCCCCTCCTACCAGCAGTACAATGGAAGGCAACAGAGTGCTCTTCTTTCTTAGCCCTGGGGTTGATGTGGAGTTTAGGATTGAGTAGGTGGAGTTTAAATCGTCAATATACATCCTGAGTCAGTGGGACACATGTAAGAAATACAAAGTGAGGGCTGGTGAGATGGCTCAGCGGGTAAGAGCACCGACTGCTCTTCCAAAGGTCCTGAGTTCAAATCCCAGCAACCACATGGTGGCTCACAGCCATCC
>NC_034607.1:40672636-40676930 GCF_900095145.1 Mus pahari
TCCTCCTCCTCCTCCTCCTCCTCCTCCTCCTCCTCTTCCTCCTCTTTAGTGTTAGAGCTTTAACCCAGGCCTCGTGCATGCTGAGGCAAGTGCTCTACCATTGAGCTGCACCCCTCAAACACGAGCTTCATCAGTTCCCATGGTTCTGAGCTTAGGGGAAATTGCAGGTAATGTATATGAGGCATTCAGTATGTATGTAACACAGTAAACCTTCAGTGAGTGCTATCTGATGTTATGGGAGGGGTGTGTGTGTGAGCTTTGTGGTCATTCAGACCTCTAGATTCACTGTCCCATGATTGTATAAACCTGGACAAGTGATTCAACTTTTCAGTGGTGGCTTTATGGGGACATTAGTCCTACACACTAGGCCTATCTTGAGGTTTTGGTGAGATAAAATGTGAAAGCTCCGTAGTGTAGTTGCTGCCCTGGTGGACAGCAACTCTCTACTACACAGTGATTATTATCAACATCATTATTCTGGTTTCTTCACAGTCAAATTTGATTCCTTATTTGTTATCCTGTTTTTATTTAAAAATATTCTATCCTATTTGTGTGGGGGAGCTTGTAAGCCATGGCACGAGATAATGACCCCAGACAACGTGCAGGAGTCAATTTTCTTCTACCGTGTAGGACCTGGGAATTGAACTCAGGCGTGGTAGCGAGTGCCTGCAGCTTCTAAGGTGTCTTGTGGGCTCTCATTTTTTTTTATTTGGTTTTGTTTTGTTTTAAGACTGGGTCTTACTGTTAGGGTCCAAGAATTGCTGAAGGAGGACCCCAGACTCGAGTAGTATGCAAAAGCGAAGAGTGTTTATCCATCTGAATTTCCTGTGTGCAGGGGTCTCCCCACTTGGGAATGGAGAGCTCTAGTGGGCTCCCAGGCCCAGCTTTTATTGTCACTTAGGGGAATCCAGGGAGGGGTATGTGCCCTTTTCCCTTGATTGTAAGGATCAATTTACAATTATTCTCCCTAGGATAACCTTGAACTCACAGAGATCCACCTGCCTTTGCCTCTGAGAGCTAGGAGTAAATGCATGTGTGTGTCACTATGCCTGGAAGGTTTGGTTTTCATTTTTGTTTTGAGAAGAGTTCTCATTTAGCCCAGGTTTGCCTGGAACTTACACTGTAACCAAGGCTAGCCCCAAACTCCTGATCCTTCCACTTCTACTTCTAGGAGCAGACAATACAAGAATTTATCTGGCTACATTTATATTTCTTCTTTCTTTCTTTCTTTCTTTCTTTCTTTCTTTCTTTCTTTCTTTCTTTCTTTCTTTCTTCCTTCCTTCCTTCCTTCCTTCCTTCCTTCCTCTTTCTTTCTTTCTTTCTTTCTTTCTTTCTTTCTTTCTTTCTTTCTTTCTTTCTTTCTTTTTCTTTTTTTTCCAAGACAGGGTTTCTCTGTATAGCCTTGGCTATCCTGGAACACACTCTGTAGACCAGGCTGACCTTAAACTTAGAAATTCACCTGCCTCTGCCTCCCAAGTGATGGGATTAAAGGCGTGCGCCACCACTGCCCGGCTGAATTTAGGTTTCTTCATAACAGAAGCACACTATCCTGTAGGGTACTCCTGAGATCTTGAGCAAGTCAGCAAAGCATTCTAGGAACCGATGACCTTCTGTAAAATGCACACATTGAAGTAGATGTGTTCTAGCCCTTTCCAGCTCCGATAGTCTGTGGAACCTATAGGTATGCAGTGTGTGTTTAATAAATTCTAAATTAATTTGATTATCATGTAAGTTCAGCCACATTTTGTAGAGTTTATTTGGGAAGGAAGTGAAATGACAAACAACGCTGAGCAAAGAGAAAAGCAGGCTAGGTAGGGCTCAGCAGGGAAGAGAGAGCAAGAAGGGTGGAACTGAGAATAAGAAAAAAAGAGGCGAAGCAGAGGCATCTCAGAAAGGTGGTTTCCACTCAGCCCTCCCTGTTTCCCAGGACCCAGGCTCTATGGCAACGCCTGAGTTCCGCTGATGTCCTAGGCTCACACTTCCCTGCACCTCGTTCCTCTTTTAAAGTTTTACCAATGAAACAACTCTGAACTTTTAAATCAGCCAGGGAAAGGAAAACGAGACACATGACTTCCCCTTTCTCTAAAAAAAATATGTCACACACATCAATGGGCTAAAGCTTGAGCAGAATTTTGCAGAAGGCTTGTCCTGGGAGAGGGAGCGTGTCCCAAGAAACCAAGGCGGTCACAAGTTCATGAAATAGATTGCTGGGGCCCGGGAGACCACTCAGTGAGTGCACGCAGCACATGCACAAAGACCTACTCTCAAATCCTCAGAATTCACGTCAAGTCAAGCATCTAGCTTGCATCTCTAGTCCTGGTGTTTCTATAGTGAATGGGGACTAGGGACAAGGGAATCCCCAGAAGCCTGTGGGCCATCCAGACACAATACAGAGTACAGCAAGAGACAACAAGAAGACCCTGCCTCAAACAAGGTGGAAGGTGAGGACAGCTATCTCAGGCCTCCTGACTTAGATGTCGTCGGTTGCTGTGAAGAGACACCATGGCTAAGGCAAACTCTTATAAAGGAAAGCCTTTAATTGGGGCTGGCTTACAGTTTCAGATGTTCAGTCCAGTATCATCATGGCAGGGAGCATGGCAGCATGCAGGCAGACATGGTGCTGGAGTAGCTGAGAGCTCTGCATTCTGATCCACAGGTATCAAGAAGAGAATGAGACCAAGCCTGGCAAGGGCTTTTGAAACCTCAACACCCACCTCCAGTAACACACTTACTCCAACAGAGCCATGCTTCCCGACCCTTCTAATCCTTTCAAAGAGCTCCACTCCTTGGGGACTAAGCATTCAAGTATATGAGCCATGGTGGTCATTCTTATTCAAACTTCTACCTCTTCCCATGGGGACCAGGCCATGCACATGCACATGCACATGCACATGTCCGGCCCCTACACACATGAGGATCTTGCAGTCTACAGGTGCAGCCAAATAATCATGAGCCAACCATTCTTATCAGCAAACCTACAATAACAAGAATATTAAGGAAACAAAAATCTGACCTAGGCTTTTAGCATCTTCCTCGTTCATCCTAATGTCAGCCAGTATGAGCTTCTCGAGGTTCTTCAGATTACCCAAGCTGTCAACCAGACCACCTGCCAGAGGAAATCAGATCAGCGTGTTTTCACTTCCAGGATGCTGTCATTGGTTCCCACCACTGTCATTCCTGTCACCAATCAGATTTCAGTTATCCCAAAGTGCAGGAGAGCCTTCCTGGATCCCCGTATCCTGAGCATTATTTAGGCCCTAATTCTGAGCTTTGTCTCAAGTGACTAGAACACAATCCTATGAAAGAGGCCACATGTAAGAAAGAGGCCAGTAGAATCTACCCTTGTACTTGTCACGGATCCTCCTCTGGGCCCTAGCCCTGAGGTCTGGTTATCAGCCAATGGAATTCATTCTTATTGTAAAGGTCATAGGTACAGGTTCTACTACGTTTAAATGTGTAAGGAGAATGAAGCACATGGTCAGACCCTGGATGTCTATACCCAGTTCCTGCACCCATGCCACGGTCCCAAGTCTCCTTTCTCGTCTCTTCGAAGTTTGCTTTCCAGCCTGTGGTGATAAGTACAGAAACCCCTCCCTCCACAGTTATTTTGTCAGGTATTATAGGGGCTGGAGAGATGGCCCAGCAGGTAAAGGGCACTGACTTCTCTTCCAGAGGACCCAGGTTCAATTTCCAGCATCTATATGGCAGCTAATACCTACCTGTGACCCCAAGATCTGACAACCTTACACAGACATACATGCAGACAAAACACCAATACATATAGAATAAAAATAAATAAACTAAGACAAAAAGATTAATTTTAAAAAATGGGCATTGTACTCAGCTATAAGCGTATTGTTCAAATATAACAGAATTAAGCCGAAAGATAAAAGGTAACCAGATGGGCTGGTGAGATGGCTCAGCGGGTAAGAGCACCCGACTGCTCTTCCAAAGGTGCAGAGTTCAAATCCCAGCAACCGCATGGTGGCTCAAACCATCCTTAATGAGATCTGACTCCCTCTTCTGGAGTGTCTGAAGACAGCTACAGTGTACTTATATATAATAAATAAATAAAATCTTAAAAAAAAAAAAAAAAAAGGTAACCAGATGTGATGCCATGACTAAAGCCCCAGCACTTGGAAAGCTGAAGCAGGAGGATTGCATTGTGTGTGAGACCACCCTGGGCTACATATGAGACTCTATACTGAAAGAGGAACTAGAGAAGAAGAGAGGAGAGGAGAGGAGAGGAGAGACAGAGAGAAAGAGAGATGGGGTATGGGTGCCAAAATGTCTG
>NC_034607.1:40676984-40681813 GCF_900095145.1 Mus pahari
GAGAGGAGAGGAGAGGAGAGGAGAGGAGAGGAGAGGAGATAGAAGTTGGGTGGGGAGAAGAAAAGAG
This sequence comes from Mus pahari, assembly GCF_900095145.1. Lineage (NCBI taxonomy): Eukaryota > Metazoa > Chordata > Mammalia > Rodentia > Muridae > Mus > Mus pahari. The sequence goes on from NC_034607.1 coordinate 40,677,052, forward strand.
AAGAAAGAAGAGGAGAAGAAAGAACAGAAGAGAGAAGAGAGGGGAGAGAGGGAAAAGGAAGGAGAGGGGAGATTAAAAAACAAAAACAAAAACAAAAACAAGTAAATCTTCGGCAGATGAAAAGTTCCAGAGATCGATTGGGGGCAGGAGCCACAGAGTCAGAGCAGCTGAAAGGATGAAGAACAGAAGAAATACAGAGAAAGCCAGGCTCTGTGGTGCACCCAGGAAGTAAAGTGCACTAGAAATGCTACCAGAAGCCTCAATGGCAACTAGCACTCACACAGTACCACCCAGTCTTGACTGACTGTGTTCTTCAGATGTGCCCATACCTGGCAGCCGTTCAGTGTGCAAGCAGTGAATACTTAAGTTCTGGAGGTCTGTCATAGACGTGATGTACTGTTCGTCATCCGTGGTGAGGGGACTAGCTTCCACCATGAGGGAATGCACGTTCTTGCAGGTTCTGAGGACTGAGCTGAGCCTTCCAGCCACGGCTGCACATCTCTTGACATACAGCCGGAGGTTGGTGGCAGAGCTGAATATCTTCCCCAGATATTTGATATCTTGTTTATTCAACTTGCTAATATCTCGGAGTGTGACCTCTAGAGTCTTGAATTCCTGCTTCCAGTTGAAGAACAAAGACACAGCCCTAGGGGGGATGTAAGTTTCTGAGGGCCCTTCCGTGTGAACTCCAGGGACATTCTCTTCTGCCATGTCCTGTGACACTGTAGCTCTTCCATAGAAATCCAACTTCACGAAGTCCAAGGCACTTGCGCAATTAGGCAAGTATTTAAAGAAGTCAAATAAGTAGTCAGGGATGTTCTCCGAGCTGATGTATAAACTTTTACCTTGAAAGAAAGCTTCAAATTCTTTACTCAGGTCCGATTTAGATATACTCTCCAAGAATAAATTGATGCCACACTCTACAAAGGAATTTACATTGATGGCTTTCAGAACATCTTGCTCAGTGGTATTTCTCAGGCTCTGGATTGATTCCTGCCTCCAGAGAGGCCTCTTGGTGACAGAAAGTCCTTGTAGGCTGCCGTGCTGATAGACCATTGCAAGGTGCCTCATGACTGCCCTGGTTGCTTCTGTGGACGACCCACACGTGTAGAGGAGCAGATTGCCATACAGGGATGTGATGTCAGAGATGGAAACCATTTTCTTTAAGTAGCTGTCCCCCTTGCTCACCTCCTCTGGCTCTCTGGACGTCAGCAAACTGCTGAGTCTCCGACCTGCCGTGTACTCCTGAAATGATTTATGAAAGAATTTATACTTGGGCTTCAGCATCTGAGCTGTGTACTTACAGAGGAGTCCCAATGTCACCAGGACGTCCTCATTCTTGCTGGACTCAGGCTCCGGTTCAAAATCAAACTTGTGGGCGAACACGCCTTCCAGGGCCAGATCGCCACAGTAGTCTATGCTCCTGGCAAAATCGCGTGAAGCCCCACCTCTGTGTCTGTGCCTGTTCTTCTGTATCAGGAGGTCGTAGAAGGTTCGGAACAGCATGGTTTGGGTGTGAGCTTGGAATTCCTGTCTGCCCATCTGAATTGCACAAGTGATCACCACGAAGAGAGGGGTCTTCATCAGATTTTTCAAGCACCTGGACTCCTGGATCTGGGTCAACAGCCTTTCAGCCAGATCATGTACCAGCACTTCCTGGATGAGATGTTGGGCACTGTCTTCGGTCATATCTCCCACCTCCGCAGTCAGGGCGCCCACGTGTCTGATATGTCTCAGGCACTCCGTGGTGGTGGTGACAATGACCATGTTCTTGAAGCGATGGTTTTCCTTTATCAGGGTTTCGATTTCCGGGCAGTTCTGGGGATGGAATTCATTGTAACCATCGAAAAGAAAGAGGACCTCCTTGTGTAGCCTCAACAGCAGAGCCTTGAAGGTTGGCTTGCTGATGGAGTCAGGTATGTTCAGGAGCTGATCGCACACTGTTTCAAACAGTCCCCCCCTGGCGCTGCTCAGGCGGATGAAGAAGACCAATTTGAACCCCTTCAGAGCCCCACAGTCCCCAGAGGCCCAGAGCATGGCAATTCTCTGCAGCAGGGTTGACTTCCCTTTGCCAGACTCCCCTTCAATTAGGCAGGGGCTCTTCAGAGCCTCCAGCAGGCTGCCCAGAGTCAGCTGCTCCACACGGTGATGACGATGGTCCTTCCTCCACAAGATAGGTTCTGTGAAGGTTTTCTCCAGATTAAAAATTATGTCGATATCTTCACCCAGGGGGAAGAAGTTCAAAAAAGCAGGGCTGTTATATAAGTCCTTTAAATTCTGGACCAAAACATTCAAGTCTTCTTCTGTTACCCGGTAAGAACGATCTGTTAGAGAAAATATGATGTTATAGAGGGCATGATTTGCATCTCAAAGCCCAAGGCCCAGGGGACGAATAGCAGAGATGCCAAAAATCAGGGCAGGTCACTTACTTCTTTCCCTAGTTCTAAGATACCAAATGCCCACTAATTGCCCCTGGTACCCTCACCTTTGTTGCCTCTTTTTTTTTTTTTAACCCTTTCTTTCCTTTTTCTTGCCTTCATGACAGCTGCACATTGGAAACCAGAAGAGCCTTCATTTTTAGTTAAACGAAGTGAAACTTCATTTAGTTAAAGAAAGTGAAAGATTTGGCTTAGAATGTGGGATGGGGGGGTAAATTTCAGCCAATTATGCCATCTATTCACTCAGTGTAATGGGAGGAGTCGGCGGTATAGCTTGATGAGGAGGGAATTACTGTCGAGTGGAAAGTAGAGTGGTTAGCTTTCCATGGTACTGTACCACGAGGTAGGTTGTTGGCTGGGCCGTTCACCCGCAGATGGCCAGTCAACGATGGTTGACTTAGCCAATTTGTGTTCCAGATATATACCCTGGTCTGCTTCAATCTTCCCATCCACTTGCCTCTGCCTCCCTGAAGCTTCCATGGCAGTCCATGCCACCGCGCCAAGCATTCTGGTTGTACCCTAAGTGAGACTATACTTCCTCATTTCTGGCCCAGCTCTGAGGTCACTTAGATGGTTTGGCTTTCAGGTATCTGCTGGGAATGACTCGAAGACCCTGGCCAGCGACACAGAGATGAAGGACAAGCTCTATGGAAGAAGGGACTGTGGGTGTTCTTAATGGTTTGTTCCTTTCGGTGGGACAGAGGCGAGCAAGGTAATACTTACTTTGTCCAGTTAAGTCCTGATACACAAAATAGTCCCAGTTTTCAAGACTCTCAAGAAAGAGGCTGCAGGCCGCTGAGCCCTTCTGCAAAATCATATGGATGATCTTTCGGGCGGCTTCCTGCTCCACGGGCTCACAGTAAATGATGGCAGCTTCTTCATTGTTGAGAACGTTCAACGCAAAGAGGGCATCACAGATTTGCTTGGTAACTGTTATGCCCATCCTTTGAATAAGGGCTTGGCTGTTGTTCTTTATAAAGTTCACTGAAGAGAGGGAGGTAAGTATTTGTTCATTTGTTCATTTATTTATTTTACTCTACATGAAATAAACATATCTCTCACCAGTGCATCAGAGCTGCACATTTTTCCTCCTGGATCATCTTGAGCTATGGGGATATCAGATGTTTTATACTCAGGCCCTCGAGAAGTACTTGCAAAACTCTCCAGCCATAACTTCAGTCTGTGAGCTAGTTGGTTTTGCTTCGGTGATAAAGTGGAGTAGGTAATTTTGTCCACCGATAGGAGCCTCAAGTGAGTGCCAGGTGTGGTGGCACCCATCTTTAATCCCCGACTCAGGGGGACAGTGACAGCCAGATCTCTGTGAATGTGAGGCCTGCCTGTTCTACAACGTGAGTTCCAGGATCACCGGGGCTACAGAATGAGACCAGAAGAAAGGGGGGGAGCAGTGTGGGGAAGAGGAAAAGGTGGGGAGCGGGGTGGGGAGGAGGAGGGGGAGGTCAAGGGAGAGGAGGGTTTTGAAGTAATGAATGACCCTATCCTCCAAGCATAAGACATTACCATCCTCCTCAGGGCAGGAGATGGTACCTGTCCACATTCTCCCTTAAAAGGAAGAATGGAGGGGGATTATTAGGCCCTCACCTAAGCGTCCAGTTACTCTCTTTCTAAATCGCTCTATCGGCCATCCTGCCTCAACTTCACGCTGACTTGGGAGGTGCTAGGCTAGAGAGTGGAAGGTTGACTGGAGAGGGACTCTATCTCCACACGGGGACTGGTCATCCATGCTGACACAGGTGTGGCAGAGATGTGGGTGCCTTGGGGTTACTTACCACGTGCCTGGGCTCTGACAAGCAAGACCAACCAGCCTCCTGGTTCAATAAACTCGCCAGACTTTAGTCTTACCAGAGCTCCTGTGGCGTGGCTGGTTTTCTGTTCACGGCTGCCCCCCAGGGAAAGTGAACGCAACAGCAGAGGATCTGGCCATTGTTAGCATCTGTAACCCTTAGCAACTCTCTATGAACCAGTTAGAACAGCCAACTATGGAACAGACTGGCTCCCGGAGGGCGAGGGGGGCGCGGCAGAATATTTCTTTTGTAGATTTACTGAGCCCCATAAGTGTAGGACCGTGAAAGGCAGCCTGGTTCCTGGTTGAGCTAAGGCTAGAAACCCCAGTGACCCTAAAGGGACGGTAGGCATTTTTGCCTGGTGCCCAGACACTAGGCTCCTGACACTAGGTCTCAGCCTTTCACAGATTTGTAGTCATCAGTCACGTAAGGGCAACACCCCAAGCCCCTTCACCAGTAGAGGACATGGCCACAGGTCACTTAGCCTCAAGACAGATCTCCATTTTTTTTTTTTAAAGTTTT
>NC_034607.1:40683238-40689135 GCF_900095145.1 Mus pahari
ACTGAGCCATCTCACCAGCCCACTAAATCAAATTCTAAGTTTAAATTTACACAAGTGACGAGTGGCTACTACACTGGACAACACAGGTCAGCACTGATGTCAAAATGGGAACGGATAACTTGGGAGTTTCAGAAGCATTTCTGTCTGTGCCATTTCTCTGATGTGATTGGGTAGAGTTTTCTGAAATCTAGATGCCAAGACTATGACTAAACAGGTGATGCCCAGAGCAAACAGGTTAAAGCATAACCTGGTCACTCCTGGTCTTACCCCATCTGTCATCTGCCTTTCTTCACAGACTTGCCACTTTTTTTTTTTTTTTTAGTGAATTCTCAAGACAGCATAGAGTACTTAATTGAGAATTCCACAATTAGTCAGATGAAAGCATGAATGGCTTTTCCATTTAATACCATCAACGTACTATCAATAATCCCATAATAGCATCAATAAACCAGAAGGAGGCTGCTTATTGTATACTTACTTGTGGTGAGTCAACGCGTCCCACTTTCCTAGATCTCAGTAGAAAATATTCCTTTTCCAAATGGGAAGGCCAAAGACAATCATACTGTTGTCCTCTTCTCGTGGTAAGGCTCTCCTAAGAAACCAACAAAATGGAAACTAAGACTGGAGTCGCTTACTATCAGGGCAGTGCGGCTCTTCTAGATGTGAGAAGGACACTAGAACTATCTAAAACTTGCTCAGGGTCTGGTGAGATTGCTCGGTGGCAATCTTGTTGTGGAAGCGTGAGGACCTGATTTCTTCTCCCCAGCAGCCATGTAAAAAAATCTGACCCTAGTATAGAGGGCAGGTAGAGATGGGCTCACTGGCTGCCAGTTTCACCAGTTAACTAGTGTTTCCAGGTTTAGTGAAAAACTCTGTCAGGAACAAAAGATAAAGAGTAATGGAGGAAGATACCTGACATGACCTCTGGCTTCTACGTGTACACACACACACACACACACACACACACACACATGCCCACACATACACTCCCCCAGATATGTAGAGGTGTAGACCGTGATCAAGTGAAACTTTGCAAACTCTTCAGTTGCTTCCCATTGATGACACTCAAGCTAAGAAGACAAATTAGATTTAGACATCAGAAGATAAAGTCAGACATACTGGGTTCTCACCAGGATGTTAAAAGAAAAGAACATTTATAGACAGAAAAAGTGGCATGGGGAAGGAGCCTTGAGAGAATGAGCCAGAAACCAGGGTAGGGATAGCAGAGGGGGAAAAGCAAAGGTCAGATCTGCGGTGACTGGGCTCAGATCCCAGATCTACCACTGTTAAGATGAGGTTGAGATAACAAAAGAGCCACTACAGTGAACTGACTCCTGAATATCTGTGGTGGTTTAAGTAAGGATGGCTGGCCCCTGGAAGGCTCAGACATTTGAATGCTTAGTCATCAGGAAATGGAGCTCACTAAAAGGATTACGAATGGCCTTGTTGGAGGAAGTGTGTCAATGGGGTGAGGACTTTGAGGTTTCAAAAGCCCCTTGTCTTCTCTCTTCTCTCAGTCTGTGTCCTGAGGGCTCTCCAGGGGGGATTTGTGGGGCTCCGGCCCAGCCAGAGCGGTCAAAGAGTTGTAGCATTCCGAGGGGGAGCTGGAGCAAGTGGGGCTGCCAGGCACCCAGGTCAGGGCCACCAAACAGGAAGTGGCTGCCTTAGGCTCTGGCAGCTTCCAGAACAAAAGCTTCAGGAGAGAATTCTCTTCCCTTATGTTGTTACAGCTCGGTAAAACAGGCACTCTCAGAGTCTTTGGAGAACTAATTTGTGCGCTTTATTCCTTGTGGATAGGATCTTATATACATTTGGGGGTGGGTTGGGGTCTGACAGCAGGTGCTTGCTTTTTGTTTGTTTGTTTGGTTTTGGTTTTGGTTTTTTTTTTTGGTTTTTCAAGACAGGGTTTCTCTGTGTAGCCCTGCCTGTCCTGGAACTCACTTTGTAGACCACCTCGCCCCGGCTTTCTTTTTTTCTTAAAAGAGGAAAGAGTCAATCCTTCACTGGCTGGGCCAAAGTTGAAGTGAGACTAGGAAAAAAAAAAAAAAAAAGAGGAAGGAAGCAAATAAGAAACCATAAAATTTAATCCCAGAATTTGGGAGGCAGAGACCGGCAAATTTCTGAGTTTGAGGCCAGCATGGTCTATAGAGTGAGTTCCAGGACAGCCAGGGCTACACAGAGAAACCCTGTCTTGGAAAAAAAAAAAAAAAAAAAAAAAACCATAAAATTCCCTTCATTATGTCAGTGGAGTGGGTCATCTACTTGCTCGTCTACTAAAGTAATCAACTAAAACCACTACACAAATCACCAGGAAAATATGCTTAGAATTTGACTCCAGTTTAGCTACTGGAAATATTGTTCTTACTAACAGAATGACAGCAAAGAACTAAACAGAGTCAAATAACTAATTATTAATTGCTTTGAACAGAGAAAGCCCATAGCCTGGATCTCATGTGCTCTGAGTTACCCACTGGTCTGAGGATGCTGGAGAGATGACTCAGCAGGTAAGAGTACTTGTGGCCCCTGCAGAGGGCCTGGGATTACTTCCCAACACTCACATCTGTAACTGCAGTTACAAGGGATCCTTATGGCCCCATAGAACATCATGCATGCACAGGACATGTGTAAAGATAAGCATGCAAAACACTTGAGATAAAAGAAGTAAATCTTATAAGAGGGGGTGTGGGGCAGTGGACTGTGAGAAGAAACCTGGTAAGGTTGAGCTAATGTCAGAAGCCTCAGACCCTGAAGGGATAGGAGGAGTTTTGCCTGCTCCCAGAACCAGGCCCCTGTCACATAGCCACATCCTCCCACAGCCCCACGCCCTCCCTGTAGAGGTGTTTGTGGCCATCAGTCATGTAGGGGCAGCACCCAGAGCCCCCCGACCTGTAGACGAGGTATCTGCAGGCTCTCGGACCAAGCTAATAGGAAGTGCCTGCTGTCAGACCCTGACTAGTCCCAAAACTGTAGGAGGCAGAGGCAGGTGGATTTCTGAGTTCGAGGCCAGCCTGGTCTACAAAGTGAGTTCCAGGACAGCCAGGGCTATACAGAGAAACCCTCTCTCGAAAAACAAAAACAAAACAAAACAAAACAAAAAAACAAAAAGAAAGAAAGAAAGAAAGAAAGAAAGAAAGAAAGAAAGAAAGAAAGAAAGAAAGAAAGAAAGAAAGAAAAGGGAAGCTGTAAATTGAAAGGAGAGAGAGCAAGCGAGCAGGGAGGGGCATACGGCAAGGTTTACAGGGAAGAAACAGAAGGGAGAAACATAGTTAAAATATAACCTCGAAAATACATAAAGTTTAAGGGGGGGGGGGAACCAACCACGTACTGCTTGTTTTAGCTAAGATTTTACTGCTGTGAGCAGACACCATGACCAAGGCAACTCTTATAAGGACAACATTTAACTGGGGCTGGCTTACAGGTTCAGAGGTTCAGTCCATTATCATCCAGGCAGGAACATGGCAGCATCCAGGAAGGTATAGTGCAGGAGGAGCTGAGAGCACTTCATCTGAAAGCTACTAGTTGGAGACTGGCTTCCAGACAGCTAGGACAAGGGTCCACTCCCACAGTAATAGAGCTACTCCAATAAGGCCACACCTATTCCAAGAAGGCCACACCTCCTAATAGTGCCTCTCCCTGATTTGAGCACATACAAACCATCAAACTGCTCTTCTAGAGGACTTGAGTTTGGTTCCTAATCCCCATGTTGGGCAACTCACAACTGCCTTCATGAGTTTCTGCACTTATGTGCACCCACACACATACATGCACGCACACACACACACACACACACATACACACACACACACACACACACACACACACACACACGACACCACACCACACACATTAAAAATAACTGTTAAAAAACAAAAAATAGCTGAGCGTGGTGGCGCACGCCTTTAATCCCAGCACTCGGGAGGCAGAGGCAGGCAGATTTCTGAGTTCAAGGCCAGCCTGGTCTACAGAGTGAGTTCTAGGACAGCCAGAGCTACACAGAGAAACCCTGTCTTGAAAAACCAAAATAATAATAATAATAATAATAATTCTTTAAAAATTCAAGACAAGGTGGAGCTGTGCCCAGTTTGACCATCTGGATTTGGAGTCATGCTGTGAAAATCTTCCTACCCCCCAAAAATACCAGAATTGTGTGGAAGAGATCCTTTTCTTATGTTTGTACCTTGGCAAATAATATTCTCTTTCTTATTTGACACAAGATCATACAACATAGCCAACTCTGTCCTGGTCTAGCTCCGTCTAGTCTCAGACTCATGGCAATGCCTTAGCCTTCTCAGTGTGGAGATGACTGCCATGAGCTCCCACATCCAGCTGAAGTGATAATGTTCTTTCAGATTGTGATGTGAGTTCCTCAGAAAACTGAAATCCTTCTTGACCCATGTCTCGGGTGTCACTCTCACAACGAGGGGAAAATAATTCATATAATTGGCTACAGAGAGGCAGCATGTAGAACTGGCGTATGTATTCAGATTTGGCATTGCAGACTTCAGACTAGATGGCTACTTCTACATGTGTTACTTGGCCCTCTGGGATGCTCATCCTTTTTTGTAAACTTTTTTTTTTCATTTTTTTTTTTTTTTACATTGGTTGATTGGTGTGTGCGTGTGTGTGTGTGTGTGTGTGTGTGTGTGTGTGTGTGTGTGTGTGTGGTGTGGAGGGGGATGCTGGAGAGTGCCACGGCATTTGTGTAGAGATAGAGAAAAACTGGCGAAAGTCAGTTCTCTCCTGGAATAATCTGTGTCCGAGGGATCAAACTCTGGTCAACAGGCTTGGTGACAAGTGCCCCTACCCCCTGAGCATCTCCCCTGCCTCTGGATTATGCTTCCTTTACTGAACTATTAGCACTCACATCTGCTCCAAGCCTGGGACTGCAGTGATGACTAACCAGGAAAACAGATGGAACAGAGGCCACGTGATTCGTCTATCATTCCAGTATAGAAATGTCCTAATCTAGAATCTTCTTAGATCTCCTTCTTAGATCTGAAGCTCACTGAGTACTCTTAGTGCTATGCAAATAGTGTACGGAAATTGTTTAATAGAGGCACAAGCGGGGAGTAATGGGAGCCTGGGAGAAAAAAGGTTAAGGGAAGTTAGGAGAGCCACATTCCACCTCCGCGCGGGGGGTATTAAGATGCTCTGAGATAAAGACTGGACACACCTTATCCCTTATCACGCAACTCAGTCTGTAAGGTACTTCCTAGACACACTGGGGCTGGAAACACCTCAACACACAACGCAGGTCTGTAACACACTTCCTGTAAACATTCTTCCTAGCCCCAAGAGAGATTTTCTTAACTTGTCTGTCCAAGTTCAAGTATCAGGACACTGGATGTACCAAGCAGTCTCCCTCTCCCTCAGCTGTGAATTTCCTTCCTGTGAGGCCAAAGAGCATTTTCTAAGTCTTTTTGTCTCATAGTAAATACAAAGGTGTTCTCTAGGGCTCCAAATCCTTTAACACCAACTCAGAAAAACTCAGCTAAACTCCAACAGACAGGTTAACCACCCGCCCCCAACACTGCCTACCCTCAAACCCAAGTTTCCCTGCAGACAAATCAGCCCAATGGGCAAACCATCCACTGCAGGACAACCTCACAGACACAGGCTTCAGTGAACCTAAATTCAAATTTCAGTATCTGACTCTACTCTAAAACTGATTTAAAACCCCATTCCCTCTCCCTGAGGTACCTGGCCAAGCAATCCAGTTGCCTTCGAAGGAAGTCACCTTAAAAGCTCCTTTCTAGCTGGGCAGTGGTGGTGCATGCCTCTAATCCCAGCACTTGGGAGGCAGAAGCAGGTGGATTTCTGAGTTCGGGGCCAGCCTGGTCTACAGAGTGAGTTCCAGGACAGCCAGGGCTATACAGAGAAACCCTGTCTCGAAAAAA
>NC_034607.1:40689565-40692610 GCF_900095145.1 Mus pahari
CTGGAACTCACTCTGTAGACCAGGCTGGCCTCGAACTCAGAAATCCACCTGCCTCTGCCTCCTGAGTGCTGGGATTAAAGGCGTGCACCACCACGACCGACTTTGGGACAGACTCTTTTTATGTACCCCTGGCTACCCTGGTACTCCCAGTGTAGATCAGGCTAGCTTGGATCCCACAGAGACCCACCTGCCTCTGCTTCTGGAGTGCTTAGATTAAAGGCACATCACTACTTAGTTTCAGGAAGCTTTTATATTAACAGAACAACAACAACAACAAAGTCATCCATCAACATAATTTCAAATACATCGGTGGAAACGTTGGGTAGGCAGGTTGCAGCAAAGAAAAGAAAGCCTTGGTAAAGACTCCAGATCTGAAGCCATTTTTAGCCATCTGGATTGTTATGAGCTGGTACCCAGCTTTGTTAATAAATTCCAAAGGTTTTGCCTGATAGGAGCTCTTAGGTCAGATGCAGAAGTGGGTAATAAAGAAGTTCAAAGGGTCTAAAGAGATGGCTTAGTGGTTAAGAGCACTGACTGCTCTGCCAGAGGTCCTGAGTTCAATCCCCAGCAACCATCAGCTCATAATCATCTATAATGGGATAATGCTCTTCTAAGAGCCACCATGCCTCACTCTGTTTTTTTCATAATGAATGGGGAGTAGGAGGTGGACAGAGAAAAGATGGAAAGTGAAATGTTCTGGTTTGGTTGGTTCAAGCATATTGTCACTGAGGACAAAGGCAAACAAACTTATCTCTGTCACTTGGTTTCCAGCAAAGCTGTACTCTCAGTCACTGGGGTCGTGGCAAGTTAGCCCAGGCTAGTCAGGTGTCCACACTATTGATAATGCATGAGATTCTTCTGAACACACAAAGGCAGGGACTTGAACTGGCATACAAGTACCCAACATCACCGAATATACCAGAAAGCTAAGACACACTCGGCTTGAAACAGAGAAGTATCTCTGCTCTCTGTCTACAGTGGTCTTGTACACTCTTTCCTCTGTCTTTGCACAAATTGCTGGAGACTCTTTTATTTGTTGTTGTTGTTTGTTTTATTTTGTTTGTTGTTACACAACTACTTGTTTTAAAAAGAACATTCTAAGCCGGGCATTCTAGAAAAATGAGGCAAGCAGATATCTGTGAGTTCAAAGCCAGCCTGGTGTACGTAGTGATTTCCAAGACAGCAGAACTACATAATAGATAGATCTTGTCTCAGAAATAAAAAGACAAGCAAAACACCCCCCCCCATTCTGACATATTAACCCATTCTGACATATTAACTTAGCTGGCCATGTAAGTGTGTCCAATGTGAGTACCCATACTCAGGGGGTCTCAACCTATGGGTCACAACCATTTATGGGGGGGGGGGGCTGTTACACATCAGATAGCCTACATATAAGAGATTACATTACAATTCATAACAGTAGCAAAATTGGTTATAAAGTAGCAACAAAAATAATTTTATGGTGGCGCACGCCTTTAATCCCAGCACTCGGGAGGCAGAGGCAGGTGGATTTCTGAGTTCGAGGCCGGCCTGGTCTACAAAGTGAGTTCCAGGACAGCCAGGACTGCACAGAGAAACCCTGTCTCGAAAAATCCAAAAAAAGATAATAATAATTTTATGGTTGGGGGGGGTCACCACAACATGAAGAACTGTATTAACGGGTCGCAGCATTAGGAAGGTTGAGAAGCACTGTGCTGGCTCTCCTAGTGGAGTGTCTGCGGTGCTTTCCAGAGACTGCTGTATCAGCTGATCTCTTTGGTTTTTTAAAAAGCTCTTTGTGTACATATAGTCGCTGTGTGCGTACATGTGTGAGCGTGTTCATGTGTGTGGGTGAGGGAGCCCCCATGCCACAGCACGCATGTGGAAGTCGGAGGACAATTACAGCCATCTGTATTTGCTCCCACCTCATTTGAGGCAGGGCCTGTGTTGTTTGCTGCTGCCTAATCGAGGCTAACTGGCTCACAGGAACAGATGTATGAAACTGAGGTGAGGTAACCAGCCTTGTGGCAGCCATGGGATAGTACAGACTGGTTAATATAAGTTAAGAGCTGGTTGGGGAACAAGCCTAGTTTAAGGCGTAGGGCATGAATGAATAAATATAAAGGTCTCCATGTCATTATTCAAAGCAATGATGGGCATTAAAAAAAAAAACCCTTACTTTTATGCTGTCACACTTTTAAAGAGTTTTCTTCTTTGGCTTCCTGTTTAGGCTGCTACTTTGGGGGACATAGGTGGGGTAGGAGTTGTCACAGGATCCTTCCATGTCCCTCTATCTCATCTATGCATCTGTGGTCATCGGTGTCATAACAAAGGTAGCTTCCTTGGTCTTCACAGTAATCGGGAACATGGATCATGGGCTCCCATGTGATTTCTGGCAACAGCACAGACCAGGAACATGCCCCCAGCTCCTGTAGGCCCTCTGACCCAGAGGTCTAGAGGCCCAGCTACCCCTGGACAATGGCCTCAGGTGGCAGCTCAGATCAATATGGGCCCTGGTGGCAACACCACCCATGGATATCAAAATGGCTTCAGGCTGGAGCCCAGACCACAGCCAGCCATGTGGCCTTTGGTGGTAACATGGGCCACAGACATAAACACAGACCCTGGCTGCAATAGGACCTTAGACTCAGATATGGCCCTTGGTGGCAGCATGGACTCAGGCATCATCAAAGCCTCAGGCATCAATGCAGGCCACTCCCATCAACATGGTTCCCACCACCTTCCAGTCCCATCAAGTCTACAGTTCTATTGCCCTCTACAGAGCACACACCACTCTGTTCTTCTATCTTTCCCATCTCTCCATCACATATTTGTTCATCTTAGGGGTGTCTACTGTCCTCACCATGAAGGTAGGGCAGCTTGGCTCTGTGGTACCCACTTCATCCCAGCTCTTGGGAGGCAGAGGCTTACCTGGATTTCTGTGAGTTTGAGGCCAGCCTGGTCTGTATAATGGGACCCTGTCTCAAAAAAAGGGGTGGGGGAGAGAGAGAAAGAGAGAGAGAGAGAGAGAGAGAGAGAGAGAGAGAGAGAGAGAGAGAGAGA
>NC_034607.1:40693165-40711553 GCF_900095145.1 Mus pahari
ATGATCTCAGAGCTAAATGGGGAGAGGTTGGAGCTCAAGCTGGGCTCCCTGGAAAGAGGTAGCATACTTTTTTAAAAATTATATGAGGAGGAGGAGGAGGAGGAGGAGGAGGAGGAGGAGGAGGAGGAGAAGGAGAAGGAGAAGAAGAGTTTCAGATAAAGAGGGAGGGGAATAATAGGTATGTAGGTAATTTTGATTAACATACATTATGAACTAAATTAAATAACCAGTAATGCAGATAATTCATAACAAGTCAAGGTGCTGAGAAATGTAACTATATAGTGATATAGAGTGCTCAGCCTGAACTTGGCTTATCCATATCAGCCCCTCCAAGGCTCAAGGAACATCACATAAGAGAGGGTGGGAAGAGTGTAAGAGCTGGAAAATGGGAAGGAGTGGTGTGAACTGCTCTCTTCTGGACAGAGTGGCTCACCGCAGCAGTAGCTCCTCAGCTACTGAGGAGCTCCTCAGCATGCATCATGGCCCTACCCCTCCCTGAGGAGTTACAGACTTAAAGGGTGCTGGGGAGGAAGAGCCATATTCCCCAATGGTGCAGCCACTGGCAATTGCTCTTTCTGAAGCAAATAACCCCCTAGCCACACTCACTCAGACAACCCTAATCAAATGTAGTGGGCTAACAAAACACAATTTTTAAAAAGTGGCATGGGAATAGGGGACTTTGATGGTACAGGGAAGGGAATAAGATAAGGGGGAGCTGGAGATATTGTTCAGTGGTTAAGGCCACAGGCTGTTGTTGCTGAAGACCCAGGTTTCATTCACAGCTCCCACATGGCCCCTCCATGTAACTCTGGTTGCAGGAGATCTGGCACCATCTTCAGGTCTCTGCAGGAACTGCGTGCGCATGGAGCGCAGACAACATATGCACAGTAAAAACCTGCAGACATAAAATAAAAATAAATATATAAATGGAATACTAATTAACATTCACAAAAGTTTTTTTTTACCATAGCTTCAGCCATCACAAACAAACTTCAGTCATATAAACTACTTTAAAAATAAGAAGAGAAGGTAGTGGGGGAAATTATAAACAAAGTACAGTATGGATGTATGTATGCAGGCATGAATGTATGTATATAATTGTGAAAGAATGATTTTTTTCAGGTTAATTTATTTTAGTTTATATGTTAGAATGTTTTGCTTACATGCATGTTTATATACCACATGCATGTCTGGTACCACTAGAGGCCAGAGGAGAGCCTTGAATACCCTGGATCTGGAGTTATGGATTGCTGTGAGCCACCAGACGTGTGCTGGGAACTGAGCCTGGGGACTCTACAAGAACAAGTACTCTTAACTATTGAGCTATCTTCTAATCCTCAAGAATGATTTAAAAAAAAAAAAGAAAGAAAGAAAGAAAGAAAGAAAGAAAGAAAGAAAGAAAGAAAAAAGAAAAAGCAACGGCTTTATAACAAAACCCTGTCTCAAAACAATAAAAAATTTTTTTGGCCGGGCATGGTGGCACATGCGTTTAATCCCAGCACTCGGGAGGCAGAGGCAGGTGGATTTCTGAGTTCGAGGCCAGCCTGGTCCACAGAGTGAGTTCCAGGACAGCCAGGGCTACACAGAGAAACCCTGCCTCGAAAAATCTAATAAATAAATAAATAAATAAATAAATAAATAAATAAATAAATAAAAATGTAAATGTAAAAACAAAACAGGCTGTGGGATTCTGATGTAACATTGAGGTAGTTTCAATGATTATTATAGTTTAGTTTAAATAAGCCAGTCCTCTGGACTAATATTTACAACCAAAAAAAGTGAGATTAGCAAGTTAAATATAACATTTGAGCCACTCCTTTAAAGTCAATATGCCTACTCTCCAAAGGACCAAACAGGACGAGATTCAAGAAACCAAATCCATGGTCTGAAAAACCTTGCTTGGCTTACACAGACACAAATAAGCCATTAACAACAATAGAGAAAAAGCATAAACATCAAAAAGAGAGAGACTAGACTTTGCAGTGAGATCTCAGGGCATTATGTTTGGGATCGTGGAACCAGACTAGCAGGTTCATGTCCTGTTGCTACTAGACACTATCTCTGTTACCTTTAGCAAGGGATTTTTTCCCCTACTTCCTGTAAGGAGTTCTGAAAAGAATGCCATTTCCTACTCTATAGACTTTATTAGGATGACTGAAGAAGAACCAGTTGGGGAACAGGACCTTCAGCGTTCACATGCAGATTCCCAGTCAGAGCATCAGAACTACCTCCCACATCTCACCATTTCTGTTCAATTTAAAAAAAAACAAAACAAAACAAAACAAAACCAAAAAACCTCTTCTCTCAGACATAAATTAAACAAAACCATAACAATTGTGGAAATTACAAAGTACAATATACAAATAACATCCAGTTCATCATATTTGTCAATTAAATAAAGTACTCTACCATCATTCCTAACTTAAAGAGTTATAATTCTATCCCTGAATTATGTTTAGATTTTAGCCTGTAACACCATCTGAAAACCATGTCTTTCACTCTATAACCTATTTCTCAGTGCTAAGCAACTTGAGTTAGATGATGAGACTATAACTAAGCATCAATCCCATTGAACGAATTAAATATTGCATGAGCATATAGGAAGCAGCAAACATAACTTCCAAAGCTTAAATGATTATAGAGACAGGGGACTGCCTGGAAAGCCCCTATTTTCTCAGGAAGGAAGGAAGGAAGGAAGGAAGGAAGGAAGGAAGGAAGGAAGGAAGGAAGGAAAAAAGAGAGATGTATTCCAGCTCCTTACTTTTTTTTTTTTTACTAGTAGTATCTTGTGGTTTATCACTAATTTTGTTGGATTTCTAACCTTAATGTCTCTCATATTTACTTCTTTCTCATTTCGAGACTTCTAAACCTAGTCCAAGAATTGTGTATATATATATTTTTGGGAGATAGCAGCAGGTGAATCTATGTGAGTTCCAGGCAACCGTGGCAATATAGAGAAATCCAAGTGAGCCAAAACTACATAATGAGATCCTGTTAAAAATATTATAATACATCTCTATGAAAGTCTTCATCTCTCCCATGTGTATAGTTTAAGTAATAGTTCAAAGTATACCTGGTTACATCACTCCCTTGCCTCGGAAAATAAGAACTTAAATTCTTCAGAGTATCTATATCCCCTCATCAACCTCTCCCTCTCCTTCAAAAGGGTTTCACTGTCTCTAGCTGGCCTGAACCCTCCATGGAGACCAGGCTGACCTTGAGTTCACAGAGGTCTGCTCCTCGGGTACAGGGAATAAAGGTGTTGCTCCTTCATAGTTACTTTTCTACGTGCTTATGTGATTTTTCTCTACAGCAATTTTTTTCCTTCATAAAAACTCCATGACTTCTGGTTTCCCAAGTCAATCACAACACATACACCCATACATATTTCTCTTACATTTTCATTCATCCTCTGTGTACAAACCTATTCCCTCCTGTAAGAAAAATTCTCTAAATTCCTTTGAGGATATTAGAAGATATGCCTTTCTTTTACTCCATTATGGATTTATTGTGCGTCATTCATATCTGTTTCACAATACATCCTTTGAGCACTCCAAATTGGAAACCACTTTTATGTAGTTTGAATATTAAACTATACTTATTTGAGCATATAGAAACAGGTAGGGGCTGGAGAGATGGCTCAGCTATCAAGAGCCCATCCTGCTCTTGCGGAGGCCCTGAGATCTGTTCTCAACACCCATGTGAGGCTGATCATAGTTGCTTGGGACTCTATTTTCAGGGGCACAAACATTCTCTTCTGGCCTCCCAAGGAACCTGCACTCAAACACGTGTACACTGTAAGGGTTTTTGCTATGATTAGAGGTCCAAGGGATACACAAAATAACACCATGCAAAAAAAAAAAAAACTCACTGGAGAGATTTATTAGAGGGTAGTTATACAAAAGGCTGCCTCTGATGCACAGTGGCAAGCTGTGAAGGCTTGGCCTATACAAATGGTATGGCACAGGTACACAGGAGACTACTCTACCTGTGGTAACATGGAAATAAATTGAATTTGGCCGCTGGTGATGGCATGGCCACTGCCGCACCAAGCTCAGGATTGTGGGTGGTTCTCGGTTTACCAACGTACACACATATACATAAGTTTAAAATAATGAAAAGTAAAATTTAAGATTGTAAACATAGATGAGTGACTAGGAAGATGGCTTTAGAGGTTAAGAGCTCTTGCTCTCTTGTAGAGACTAGAGTTTGGGTTCCCAGTACCCTGCATTGGGTGTCTGCTGAAGCTGAAGTTCTGGAGGATCTGAAGCCCTCTTGTGGTTTCTGTAGGCATCTGCACACACATACACATTCAAGCTCATAGGCATAGTCTTTAAAAAATTTAAAAAGGTGACCCACGCCTTTAATCCCAGCACTCGGGAGGCAGAGACAGGCGGATTTCTGAGTTTGAGGCCAACCTGGTCTACAAAGTGAGTTTCAGGACAGCCAGGGCTATACAGAGAAACCCTGTCTCGAAAAACCAAAAATAAGGGGCTGGTGAGATGGCTCAGTGGGTAAGAGCACCTGCCTGCTCTTCTGAAGGTCCTGAGTTCAAATCCCAGCAACCACATGGTGGCTCACAACCATCCGTAACAAGATCTGACTCCCTCTTCTGGAGTGTCTGAAGACAGATACAGTGTACTTACATATAATAAATAAATAAATAAATCTTTAAAAAATTATATAAATAAATAAATAAACCGGGGCTGGAGAGATGGCTCAGCAGTTTAGAGCGCTCTTCCAGAGGTCCTGAGTTCAATTCCCAGCAACCACATGGTGGCTCACAACCATCTGTAATAGGATCCAGTGCCCTCTTCTGGTGTGTCTGAAGAGAGCAATGGTGGTGTACTCTTGTATAAAATAAATAAATAAATCCGTAAGTGGAAATTTACAGCTTTACAATAAGGAGACTAGGCTTCGGCACGACTCATAATTTCGTAAACATTTTATATAATTAATGAGTAAAGGTGGCAGAATCTTGTGGTCGGAAATAAGGAGTTGAAGTCTTAAAACTTTGTAGTTTGGGGTTTTTTGTTTTTGTTTTTGTTTTTGCTTTTTTTGCCTTGAGGCGGGGCCTTACTTTTTAGCCAATGCTGGCCTCGAAGTCGCAACAATTCTCCTGCCTCAGTCTCTAGGAGTTCCGGGAATTACAAGCGTGAGCCATTAAACGACTAAGCTCTCAAATTGTCTTAAATAACAACGAAGAGGATATGTTTATAAAACCTGAAGCAGGGAAAAAGGAAGAGTGGATTATTTAAGTAAATAGTAGCTGATGAGGGCGGAACAGAGATTCGGAGGCCACTTCCGGTGCTGGGGTGGTTTCCGGAATCAACAGAGAAAGAGCCAATCAGAACCCTCTCGCGGGAGCCAATAGTCGAGCAGATTACAAACAGCCAATCCCGGCGGCGCTGTCAGTGTTATGGTCCTGTCAGGGCCCCGGCGTCGTGGTGCTTGGGAGCTCGCCATCGGCTGGCCTCGGGAGCGACCCGGTCGGGAGCCGCAGGCTGGGCTTGGCTCGCGCGTCCCCTCCCTCGGCCCAGCCCGCGCCTCCTGGCTCGCAGGCCGCCCCTTAGCAGGTCGTCCCCGAGCCCCGGGCCCAGCCGCTCCTCTGCATCTCTGCGGGCTCCGAGGCCGGCGGGATGCAGCCTCCGGGCCCGCCCCCGGCCTATGCGCCTGCCAACGGGGACTTCACCTTTGTGTCTTCGGCGGACGCGGAAGGTGAGGCCGAGGCTGACCTCCGGGGCTCCGGGGCGGGGGTGGCAGAGCGGGGAACTCCGCCCCTGTGCTCCCTGGGCCTTCCCGGAGGCCTCAGGGGACGAGGCAGGGTGCGGGGCGCCGGCTCTGCGTCGGGCCTCGCCACCCCGGCTGCGGGCTGGGGCCCCCTGGGTGTCTGGTTCACCAGGGAACCCGCCGATCGATCTGTGTAAGGAGTTCTTTCCGGAATGCTCCGCTCCGCCGTTACTCAAAAGAGTGAGGGATCTAAGAGTGAGAACAAAGTGGGACTGTGTGGCTCTGCTATTAATAGGAAAACCTTCCCCACTGAGGTGACTTGGCAGGTTAAGGAGAACTTCCTTCAAAGGAGACGTGCTTTTATTTATTTATTTATTTATTTATTTTAATTGGTTTGATTTCTTGCCCAGATCCCTGTATCCACACAGTTTTTAGTGTTTGGTTCAGAAAGCTGTATTTAGGAGCATTTGAAACTTGAGGAATTCAACTTAGTGTCCCCAACAGTGTCTATAGATTTGTACTGTTTGGAGCAAGCGACTGTGATTGCTTAACAAAACAAAACAAACAAACAACAACAACAACAACAAAAACAGGAAAACAAACGTTTCTGCTGTGGGAGATTCCCCCCACCCCTCATTAGTTCAACTTCTTGTAACCGGTTTTTGGATTTTTACTTTTATTTAATTTTATTTACTTCCCAGGGACCAGATTTAACTGCCCGATATGAGAAAACATGGGAATGTTTGGTGATGAACCCCTTCAATCCCAGTGCTTGAAAGGCAGAGGCAGAGACACTTGAATTAAAGGCCAGCTTAGACTACATAGTTACCAAGTTCTCTGCCAGCCAGGGCTACATATTGAAACCTTGTCTCAACAAAGTAGAAAAGAAATTTCAGTTTAGAGATGAACGTGAGTTTTCTCAGAAATCTGACTTCTATAAATATGATTTGTTTCTTCCTTAGTTTTTAATTCTTTTTGGGGTTTTGTATTTTTTTTCTTTTTTTTTTAAAGTGAGACAGGGTCTCACTGTGTCACTCAGTTTGGCTTAGAACTTTATGTAGACAAGGTAACCCCTGTCTCGATACTTCAGGGATTAAAGGCATGTACTACCACATACAGCTCAGCTCCTATTTTAAATTTTAGTCTGAGACAATCACACTAAGTTACTCAGGCGGGCCTTGAACTCAGCATGTAACCTAATATTGCCCTGAACATTCGCTCTTTCCTCAGCCTCCAGAATAACTGGATGTCCTTAGTTTATGTCAAACAAATAGATAATGTTGTATCTGGTTTATGTCTACAGGCCAGCAGAATTAACATTACCTGGCACATATCTAGATATAGTCTCCCTTAATCTGGATTTATATGTTATCAGGGTCCCTGGGTAATTCATAAACACATTAATATTTTTAGAAGCACTGGATTACAATTTCATAAAAGATTAAAAGAGAAAAAAAAATTTCCTAACTTTATCAGAGACAGCCAGGCAAGGTGGATCACATCTGTAATCCTTTCTCTTGGGAGGCTGAGACAGGGGGACTAACAGCAGTTAAAGGCCAGCCTGGACTAAAGTGAGACCTTGTCTCAGACAAAACAACAACAAAATCAGGAAAATTTTATGGAGATGATGTTACAAGATGTATCCTATCAGATAATGGACTGATAGGAACAGGGTAAAATTTTCAGTGGGATGATATATGCTATAAAAAGTATAATATAACTTGGGAGGCAGAGGCAGGTGGATTTCTGAGTTCGAGGCCAGCCTGTTCTACAGAGTGAGTTCCAGGACAGCCAGGGCTACACAGAAACCCTGTCTCGAAAAAACCAAAAAAATAAAAAATAAAAAGTATAATATAGAACTGACTATGTAGCTTAGTTGATAATAAGCAGGAGGCTCTGAGTTTAACCTCCAGCAGTATGTAAATACAGTAGATGTGGTGATTCATCCTAGCATTTGGGAGGTAGAGCAGGAAGGTCCGTACTTGAAGATCATCCTTGGCTAAGTATGAAATTGAGGTCAGCTTGGGCTTCTTGCCTTAGCCTCCTGAGTGCTGGAATTACATGCATGTTCCATTGTTCTGGCGTGTCCTTCGCCTCTTCTATTTTGTTTTGTTTTTTTCTCTGATTGCTAAATGAAAAGTAATACAGTGTCTGTCATTGATAAGAAATTTTTTCATTAATAAAATTTGTAGATTATATGTAATAGCACATATTACACAGAGATTGGCAAATCATAATTACTTGAATATATATACATTTTGGTTCAGATTTATATATTTCACCCTGGTTTACAGTTTTGTCTTCTCTCCTAAGATCTCAGCGGTTCTATAGCAGCTCCAGATGTCAAATTAAACCTTGGTGTAAGTGGAGATTTTATCAAAGAATCTACAGCTACTACATTTCTGAGACAAAGAGGCTATGGATGGCTTTTGGAAGTTGAAGATGAGGATCCTGAAGATAACAAGCCACTTTTGTATGTGAAAGAATATGTAATTTGTGTTTTAAGACCTAATCCGTAGGATGCTTATGTTTTTTTAAAGACAGATGAGGAAAATCTTAGGTTTTTTTGGTGAAAAATAATAGAGATGAGATAGAGAAAACTTTTGGTGAAGAATAGAGAGATGGCTCAGCAGTTAAAAGTGCTTCCTGCTGTTTGAGGGAAACTTGAGTTTAGTCCAGCACCTGTATCACGCAACACAGTTGCCTATAGCTCCCGCTCCTGGGGATCTGACTTTGTACACTTATAGAAACACATACACAAATGCATCTTTTTAAAAAGTAGCAGCCCAAAGCTGGGCATGGTGGCGCATGGTGCCTTTAATGCCAGCACTTGGGAGGCAGAGGCAGGCGGATTTCTGAGTTCGAGGACAGCCTGGTCTACAAAGTGAGTTCCAGGACAGCCAGGGCTACACAGAGAAACCCTGTCTCAGGAATAAGCAAAACAAAAGAAAACCGAAGCAATAATGAAAGTGTTTCTTTAACCTGGATGTCAGGAATTTTGTTTGTTTTTGTTTTTCCAAGTAGGGTTTGTCTGTGTAGCCTGGGCTGTTCTTGCCCTGTAGACCAGGCTGGCCTGGAACTCAGAGATCTGCCTACCCTCTGCCTGCCATGTCCTGGGATTAAAGGCGTGCCCCAGCGGTTGTCAGGAATTTTTTAAATGGGGACTGGAGAAGTGGCACAGTGGTTAAGAGCACTAGTCACAGTACCTACAAGGTGGTTCACAACTCTTGTAATTCAGTTTTAGGGGATCCAAATTCCTCTATGAGGGCACCAGACATTCATATTCTACACAGACATACATGCAGAAAAACACTCATTAGAAAAAAAAAATCTTTTTAAAATCTATAAAACTGAAAGCCAGGCTTTGTAATATGCTTGTAATCTCAGTAATTGAGCAGTAGAAACATGAGAATCAGGAGTTTACTCCCAGAGAACCTAGACCTGGGTCAGGGAGAGGCCTCTCTTCAAAGGAATAGGTAGAGAGTGATGGAGAAGAGCACGCACCCCCTTTCCTCTGGACCTGCTGAGTGTGTGCAGGCACTTTGGCCCACACAAAGCTGTTCATATACTCACACAGGCACACACTCACATGTCAGTAAATAAATGTATCTTTAAAACAAAGAACAAGATCCACTCTGCTGCCACACTCCTGTAATCCCAGCGCTCTAGAGATTGACTGGCGGTCTTTGTGAGTTTCAGGCCAGCAGAGATACTCAGTGAGACCCACAGACATAAGCAGATATGCTCTGATTCCAGATGATCAGTGTCATCTAAAAAAGGCAAGGTTCTGGAGTAGTTAGGTTGAAATTCAGGTTTGAAATGTAATTATTTCCATGCAACGTGGCACACACCTTTATCTCAGTACTGGGACAGAGGCAGATCCTAGAAGCATTGGTTTCACTCCATACTACTAACAATTTCAAAACTCCAACAATTGCAAGATTGTGAGATTTTTCAACGTCTCTATAAAGTTGAGGTATTGTTTACCATGGAATTGGTCTAATATGTACTTCAAATGCTGATGTTGATCTATGGATGTCATACTGTCTTATTTAAAGTTCTTTTAAACCTGTTTTACTGTTCAAAATTACATGTTTTAAGAATCTTATTTTTGAATTATAGGGAAGAATTGGACATTGATCTAAAGGACATTTACTACAAAATCCGCTGTGTTCTGATGCCAATGCCATCGCTGGGTTTTAATAGACAGGTGGTGAGAGACAATCCTGACTTCTGGGGTCCATTGGCTGTTGTTCTTTTCTTTTCCATGATATCATTATATGGACAGTTTAGGGTAAGTATACTTCATTTTAATACGAATGGTAAATCTTTTTTTGTTTTGTTTTTTTCGAGACAGGATTTCTCTGTATAGCCCTGGCTGTCCTGGAACTCACTTTGTAGACCAGGCTGACCTCAAACTCAGAAATCCACCTGCCTCTGCCTCCCGAGTGCTGGGATTAAAGGCGTGCGCCACCATGCCCGGCTATGGTAAATCTTTTTATGAGACTCAAAAATTAGGTTGCTGGGTAGTGCTGGTGCACATTTTCAATCCTAGCACTCAGAAGGCAGAGGCAGGCTGATCTTAAAAAAAAAAAAGGTTTAGTTCCACGTTTACTATAAAAGTACATTTTGCCTTTGCCTATTTTACCCTCATTTGTTCATTCCTAAAATTGTTTCATAATGAATTAATTAAGGAGTACCTTGGATTAGTTCTTTTTCAGGTTTTCCATTTTTTAGATTTTTTTTTTAATCCATTTTAATGTGTATGCTTTGTTTGTGTCTGCATGCAAGCACGCACACTAAGTGCATGCCTGGTGGATTCTCTCCTGGAGCTGGCTTTCTATGTGGTTTAGCTATCCTGTGGGTGCTAGGAATCAAATATGGGTTCCTAGCAAGAGCAACAAGTACTCTTAAGTGCTAAGCTGTCTCTCTAGCCCCAGATTTTTCAAATTTTATTAAATTTGTTTTTTTTGTTGTTTTGTTTTGTTTTGGTTTTCTGAGACAGGGTTTCTTGTGTGTATCCCTGTCTTGGAACTCACTCTGTAGACTAGGCTGGCCTCGAACTCAGAGTTCCACCTGCCTCTGCCTTCCAAGTGCTGGGATTAAAGGCCAAGTGCTGGGATTAAAGGCATGTGTCACCACGCCCGGCAAAAACAGGGTTTCTCTGTGTAGCCCTGGCTGTCCTGGAACTTGCTCTGTAGATCAGGCTGGTCTCAAAGTCAGAGATCTGCCTGCCTCTGCCTCCCAAGCTCTGGGATTAAGGGTATGCAACATTACCACTATTCGTTACTATTTTAGTTATATGTGTGTTCAAGGCCAGTCTGATCTGTCTCAAAAAAAATAAGATCCTGTCTCAAAATGAAAATGTATATGTATGTGGGCATGTTCTTGTCGCAAAAGAAGAAGGAAAAAGGAAAAAAAAAAAAGTGTGGGTATGTGCGTGGCATGCTGGTATCTGGAAAGTCAGAGGTATTGAATTCTAAAGCTGAAGTTGTGCCCAGTGTGAGTGCTGGCAATTGAACCTGGGTCTTGTGGAAGTGCTGTGTGTTCCTGATGACAGCCATTTTTTCAGCCTCTACCAGTTACTTTTTTGCGTGACTAAATAGCCATCAGAAGCACCTTAGCAAGTAAGTATTCACTCTGGCTCTTGTTTCCAAGTGGGGGTGTTAAGTACCCAGTTGCTTACATCAGCATGGCTTCTACATTCAGATTATTCCAGTTGTAGCCACTGGGAGTTTCTTCTGGTTTTCTGTGACCTTTGAACATATCCCTTACTTTGTGTATATGTGTGAATATACACATTTGTGTGTGTGCAGAAGAGTGTGTATGTGTGTGTTTACCAATAAATATCAGAGGTCAACTTTGATGATTGTTCCTCAGGGCACCATCTACTGTGTTTTTTGAGACAGCATAGTAAATGAGACTTGAGACTGCCAATTGGCTTGGTTCTCTCTCCATTCCTGAGTGCTGGGATTTCAAGTGTATGCCACTTCACCCAGCATTTTGTGCGAGTCCTGGGATTCAAATTAAAGCCCGTGCTTGTGTGACCACCACTTTATCACCTGAGCTATTTCCCACCCCCATGTTACATACTTTATGAGTACACCCTTTCTTCTAGCCATGGAAGCAGTCAGTATTCTTCAAAAGAGTCTGTTCTAGTGAGGGAATATTTAGAAACAAAAGTCTAGGGCTGGTGAGATGGCTCAGTGGGTAAGAGCACCCGACTGCTCTTCCAAAGGTGCAGAATTCAAATCCCAGCAACCACGTGGTGGCTCACAACCATCCTTAACAAGATCTGACTCCCTCTTCTGGAGTGTCTGAACACAGCTACAGTGTACTTACATATAATAAATAAATAAATCTTTAAAAAAAAAAAAAGAAAAGAAAAGAAACAAAAGTCTAGAAGCTGACTGTAGTAGGAAGCTGAGCTAATCAAGACTCATGTTAATTTTGAGGCCATCCTGATCGTCACAGTAAGTTTGAAGCCAGCCTGCACTGTATACGAATTTGTTCAAAATGAAGGAGAAAACCGAGATGTAGGCAATCAGTATGCTTATGTTTCTAATGGAGTATTATTTGTAGACTTTCCCAGGACACGGTGATTGATATATATATATAATCTTAAATAAGTTTTGAAGACTTTTTAGGAAGACTGACAGCTTATTTTGGGGATGGCTTTTGCTTGCAGGATATGATAAGCCAGAGGACTAGTAATAAATGTTTTTGTCTTCTTCTTTAAAGTTTTGTTTCATCATGTATTTTGAAATACTGAAGTTTCTGTAAGAAATAATTGTTGAACTTTCAGTTATTTGTAAGTTTGTATTACACTTCCCATTTGTTTTTTTGTTTTTTTTTTTGGTTTTTGGTTTTTGTTTTTTGTTTTTTGTTTTTGTTTGTTTGTTTGTTTTTCGAGACAGGGTTTCTCTGTATAGCCCTGGCTGTCCTGGAACTCACTTTGTAGACCAGGCTGGCCTCGAACTCAGAAATCTGCCTGCCTCTGCCTCCCGAGTGCTGGGATTAAAGGAGTGCGCCACCATGCCCGGCTTATACTTCCCATTTGTAAGACTTGGAAATGTACTTGAGAACTAATAGGCGCTCAGACCTGAAATGGGGCTTGCTAATCTGTCTTACGTAGCAGAGAACTGAGTATCTGAAAATTTAGTTTGTTTTTTTTGTTATTAATGAATTTTTTTTCCTCTCTAAAGGTGGTCTCATGGATTATAACCATTTGGATATTTGGTTCACTGACAATTTTCTTACTGGCTAGAGTTCTTGGTGGAGAAGTAAGTACTTAATTCTGAAAAAGTATTTTTCTTAGTGTTTGTTTTTATGCTGTTTTCTAGATAGTCTTGCTAGGTAATCCTAGCTAGCCTGGAACTCACTGTGTGGATGAGACTGGCCTTGAACTCACAGAACTCAGTCTGCCTCTCTCAAGAGCTGGAATCAAAGGCATGTGCCACCATTACCAGCCACAAAAATAAATGGTTCTTGATCTCATAATTATTTTTAAGTTATAATAGTTCTTTTCAGATGATCCATATATATATATATAATCTCCTGTATAAACATAAGGAGTGAGAGGAGAGGAAAGATCCCTCCCCACCTATCACACACTATATTGCTCTTCATAGGAGCATAGAGCTGACAGCAGGTCTCCAGCTAGTTCTCAGTTGCCATAGAGATTTCTCAGGGTTTCTCAGTATTTGTCCTATTAGAGAACAGATTGGGTTTTTGATATTTTTTGAGACAGAGACTCATAGATGAAGACTTCAGCTTTTGGTCCTCTTATCTGTATCTCTCAAGGGATTGCTAATATATGCCAGCAGTCTCAGCCAACAAATTAATTTAAAGTACTTTATTAAAGTTAATAAACTGGCTACATTTTAAGTATAAATAGTACATGTTAGCTAAAAATAATTCTTTCCAAAACAGAAATGTTAAAAGAATAGCCAACCTTTAAGACTGGCTTTCGAAAGCCGGGCGTGGTGGTGCACGCCTTTAATCCCAGCACTCGGGAGGCAGAGGCAGGTGAATTTCTGAGTTCCAGGACAGTCTGGTCTACGGAGTGAGTTCCAGGACAGCCAGGGCTACACAGAGAAACCCTGTCTCGAAAAACCAAAAAAAAAAAAGACTGGCTTTCTTCGTTCAGTGCCTTATGATGTCTAGTTTTAGCTAAATTATATGAAGAAAGCAAGGCTTCACACGACTAAACGCTAGAAAATAAGAGTATTTCAATAGCTTTTTCAGTCTACTGAACATTTTGTTCCTAAATACTACTCCAGAATGCAGCAAGCTGTAGTTTCTTGAAGGTTTGTTGCAGTTAGGAATTTGAATCTATATACATGAACTGGTCATTAAAAATTACTCTGAGGTCTGGAGAGTCAGCCCAGTGGTTGAGAGCACTTGTTCTTGCAGAGTACTGGGTTCAGTTCCCAGCAGCCACATGGGGACTTGACACTTGTTCAGGCACCAGGCATTACATGTGGTGCATAGACACAAATGCAGACAAAGCACTCGTGCACAAAATAAAAGAAATATTTGAAAAACAAATCCCTCTGAGTGGATTTTGCAGCATTATACCTTTGTCATTTATAAAACATTACTTCTGCCAGATGTGGTGGCACATGCATTTAATCCCAGCACTCAGGAAGAAGCAGCAGGTGGAGTTCTAGGAACTTGGTCTACAAGGTGAGTTCCACAACAACCAGGGCTACATAGAGAAACTCTGTCTCAAAAGGCAAATAAGAAGTTACTTTTGCCAGGCGGTGGCGCATGCCTTTAATCCCAGCACTCAGGAGGCAGAGGCAGGCGGATTTCTGAGTTCGAGGCCAGCCTGGTCTACAAAGTGAGTTCCAGGACAGCCAGGGCTATACAGAGAAAACCTGTCTTGAAAAACCAAAAAAAAAAAAAAAAAAGAAGAAGAAGAAGAAGTTACTTTTATGTAGTGTTATGATCTTTACTGAAGATGGTTAGATCCATAATCCCATAATCCTGGAGCTAGAGACAAGGTCTGTCAGTGTGGGTTTTGATATCAGAACACTGAAGCATATTGCAAATACAGTGGTAAGAAGGCTCAGAATATATGAGATGAGATAATAAATTGAATACATTGGATGTGATACTTTATGATGTTTAGAAAAATTCTTGTGGTTGTATGAGTCAAAGAATATGATGTTGAAAAAGTGATTAAAATAAGTATTCTGATTCCTGTGATAATTATATAAACTTTTTGAAATTTACAGGTTGCATATGGCCAAGTTCTTGGAGTTATAGGATATTCATTACTTCCTCTCATTGTAATAGCCCCTATACTTTTGGTGGTCGGATCTTTTGAAATGGTATCTACACTTATAAAAGTAAGTTGTACAGTGTGTGTTATGTTTTAGTTTGCTGCAATTTTTTTCTTTGTTGGTTTATTGGGTTTGTTTTGGTTTTGGCTTTTTGTTTTTTTGAGACACTTTGACTCTTATAGCTCAAGCTTGCCTTGAATTCAAGTGGTAGGTGTATGCCAGCATGCCTGACTCCAGGTGTCTCTCTAGATAGAGTTTATAGGTAGTTATTATAATTAGGTTTCATTTCTTTTTAATTACAGAAGTTAAGAAACAGAGCAAGGTTAAATATTCTTTAAAAGTCTCACTTGGACCAGCCCACGGAGGCGCACACTTTTAACCCCAACAATTAGGAGGCAGGGGCAGGTGAGTCTGAGTTTGAAGCCAGGTCTATAGCTCTAGATCTAGTTCTAGGACAATCAGGGCGACACAGAGAAAGCTGGGTGGTGGTGGCACACGCCTTCAAGCCCAGCACTTAGGAGGCAGAGGTAGGTGCATCTCTGAGTTTGAGGACAGCCAGGGCTACACAGAGAAACTCTTTGATACTCAACATGTTGTTTGATTTGCTAATATACCGTCTTATTCTTTCTTTTCTTTTTTAAAGCTATTTGGTGTGTTCTGGGCTGCCTACAGTGCTGCTTCATTACTTGTAGGTGAAGAATTCAAGACCAAAAAACCTCTCCTCATTTATCCAATCTTTTTATTGTACATTTATTTTTTGTCTTTATATACTGGAGTGTGATCCAAGTTGTACATGAATCAAAAAGATGGTGTTACAATTTGTATTAAGCTGGGAA
Source organism: Mus pahari (assembly GCF_900095145.1). Classification (NCBI taxonomy): domain Eukaryota; kingdom Metazoa; phylum Chordata; class Mammalia; order Rodentia; family Muridae; genus Mus; species Mus pahari. The sequence continues at coordinate 40,709,022 of NC_034607.1, forward strand.
TTCTTGCTGGAGGGATTGGAAAAAACAATACTAGTAAAATTTTATACATTCCAGATAGAGAGACAGGCTTAAAGTCTTTTTAAAACAATATTTTTTGTATTTAAGTAATTACAGTTATCTGGGATTTTTTTTTTTTTTTTTTGGTCAGAATTCTGAATTCTGTTTGGTTCTTCATATTCCGCGAATAAATAAAAGGCGTTGTGTTTTTTCAGATTGTGTCAATATTCACCTGAACACTTGTGCCAAAAGCACCTGGATGGTAATTGTGTTTCACTTGAAGTATAAATTTGACAACATCCTGAAAATCTAAAAGTGCAATTTTTTTCTTTAAAGAATTTTCTCTGGCACCACAGATCCTGTAGATACCTATTTATATTTATACATATATATTTATGAAATAATTCTTATTCACAAAATATATTTCTGAATAGCCTAAAAATTAAGATACTAAATCTGATGCTTAAATTTTCTTTAATTTGGCTATTACTGTTTTTTGTTTAAAACTTAAAATTTGCTTTTTAAATTGTGTATAATTTTTAAACTAATAGTTGCTGGTATAGGTTTGGATTGTGTGTATGTGCTCTTTAAAAAAAAACAGTTTTGAATGTCTAACCATTTGATTTAAAGTTTTCTGTTTATCTTTTTGACCAAAGGAGCAAGAGATATAGTGGATATGGCATTCATTAAAATCATTAATATATAGGAAAAATAATATTTATAGCATCAGCAAATATTTTTAAGTGGTACCTTTAAATCATAAAAGTTACGGGAAAGAGCCTTTTGAAGTCATACGGTCTTGAACAATGTTATATGAAGTAGAAAATAAAATGTTTTCCAGCTGTGTGTTTTGTTTTACAATACCTTGTCCTTTATCACTTGAGACTTTTAACAAGTATTATTTTTTTTCTAACATATTTACAGTTTTTGCTAGGGGAAATATTAAGAAAATTTTATCACGGTTTTTTGTAAATCATGGATTCTGTATATATCTCTAATATTACTTTGTAAAGTAGATAAACTATTTTATCTGTATCTGTAAAATAGCAAATCCCTGTTAGCAAATTATTGTATTATTCTTTCTGACATTGACATCGTCTCTGTGTGTGTTCCTTAGGCAAGACAGGTCTACAAAAACAGAACCAAACAAAACAAAACAAAAGATGGGTGAAAGCCCTAAATAAATAAAACTTAGAGGACTTGGAATGATGAGAAGTAGTATAGAAATATCTTCGGCTGCAGAAGCAGCAGCAGAAGGTTAAACACCTGTCACATGTGTTCCTGTGGTCTGCGTGGATTATCTGGGTTACTTATTTGTTCTTTTGTGGTGCTGGCTCAGACCTAGTACCATGCACATGCTAGGCAAGTGCTGTCATGGTTGAGCATACCCTCACCCATCAGACATGTCCAGCCTACAAATCCAGTGAGCCACACAAGGCAAGGATGGCTACGAGTGCAGCTCAAGTCAAAAGCATAAACTTACTTAAGACATTCTGGAATTTTTTGTGCACTTCAATGTGAACTTTATAGATCATGCTCTTGTTTTCCAACTTGAAAGCTTTGACATACCTTGTTGATGCTTTTACAGTTGACCCAGACTAAACTTTGGGGTCAGGATCAAATTGTAAAATCTTATTAATTGCTGCAGCAAGATATTTTAGGAATATTCCACTCAAAAATTATTTGATTATTTTTTTTAAATTTATCAGTGCATATGATCAGTGATAAGGCTAAGCAGGTAAAGGGCTTGCCTCTGCCTTGATTTTGTTTCTTAAAGGAAACAGATTCCCCTAGAAGTGAATGAGTGTGTGTGTGTTTCAAAGGGTCTTACATTCCAGTCAACACAGAGGATCACAGATCTGTCTGATGCCTAGTTCTGATAGAATAAAATGGTACCATGGTCAGATTCTTCCCAGCTTTCCATATGCTGTAGGAGCAATGACCTCATCCTTGTATTCTTGTGCATCTCTCTCTCTTTTTTTTTTTTTTTTTTTGATTTGTCGAGACAGGGTTTCTCTGTATAACCTTGGCTGTTCTGGAACTCACTTTGTAGACCAGGCTGGCCTCAAGCTCAGAAATTGCCTGCCTCTGCCTCCTGAGTGTTGGGATTAAAGGCGTGTGCCACCACTCCTGGCAGTTGCCATCTTCACTGGTAACATCAAAATGGAACAAACTTGTGGCTAGTGGTGTCACTAATGACATGGCACATGACATAGTACCATCTAGCTAGTGATATAATGAACATGACAAAGGACATGTGACTTCACAATCTTGGTTAATGCCGCATGGCATAAACCAAAATGACATCAGTAGAACTTCCTATTACTCCTGAACTCTTTGTTGGTATTTTACCTCCCTAGATCCCTAGTTAGATCATGGAAATGGGAGATTCCAATTACATGGTTTGTTTCTTAATATTAAAGGACAATGTATTTTTTAGACTAAGGTGGTGATACCAAACCTTCATAGTAGGTTTAAGAAAAACTGGCAGTTGTTTGTGTGATATTTGCTGGTTTCTAGAAGAAACTTAAAGTA
>NC_034607.1:40712518-40717802 GCF_900095145.1 Mus pahari
AGTTGCAATTGATGGCCCAGGACTGAAAGAGTCATGCAAAGAAGTTGAGGCTTGGCACCATGAAGAGAGCCTATGAGAGGCTAGTGTTGAAGCCAAGTTACAGTGGAAGACAGCAGCATTTTGGAGATGCCAATACTATGAGATGACCACCAAGAGCTAAAGCAGCAGTGGAGTACAGACGGCTGGAGCCTAGAAGACCAGCCGTGTGCTACAAAGGGCATGGCTGGAGAAATGACCCACGCACTTGGAGGAGCCCAGAATATCGTGAGTTGGGTCCCAAACATTGAATGGTTGGAGATTGATTTTTGCTTTTGATTGTGACTGTGTCCTGATATTTTTCCCTCTTGGAGGAAGAAAGTATTTTAGTGGAGCCCACAGTTAAGAGACTTTGAATTTTAAAAAGACTTTGAGTTTCAAAAGATATATTTTAAAAGGATTAAAATGTTAATATGTAAGAAATTGTAAAGACTACTTTTGTTTGTTTGTTTGTTTTGTTTTTCGAGACAGGGTTTCTCTGTGTTGCCCTGGCTGTCCTGGAACTCACTCTGTAGACCAAGCTAGCCTCGAACTCAGAAATTCGCCTGCCTCTGCTTCCCGAGTGCTGGGATTAAAGGCGTGCGCTGCCACACCCAGCTGGTAAAGACTACTTTTAAAGTTATCTAGATCTTGGGGATGAATAGGAAAGTAAGGGATGAGGCTTAATAGTGATGCATTTGTGTGTCAAGTTGGCAAGGAATCAGTTGTACTGGCTGGCTTTGTGTGTCAACTTGACCCAAGCTGGAGTTATCACAGAGAAAGGAGCCTCCCTTGAGGAAATGTTTCCATGAGATCCAGATGTAAAAGATTTTTTGTTTTGTTTTGTTTTTTATTTTTTTCAAGCCAGGGGGTTTCTCTGAATAGCCCTGGAACTTTGTAGGCCAGGCTGGCCTCGAACTCAGAAATCCACCTGCCTCTGCCTCCTGAGTGCTGGGATTAAAGGCATGTGCCATCATGCCCGACTAGGGATTTTCTTAATTAGTCATCAAGGGGGGAGGCTCCACCCCACAGTTATCTGCCAACAGTCAGGTGTACCTGACTCACTATAAAAGGGGCTGCTTGCCCCCTCCTCTCTTTCTTGCCTTGCTCTTGCTCACAACTATCTGTACAGCTACAGTGTATTCATATACATAAAATAAATAAATCTTTTTAAAAAACCTTCCATATTAATACTTATGCTCAAAATAAAATCACATATCTTCTCAGAATTAAATTTGGCTTGCAAATCATTCTTACTATTTTTGCTCAATCGGAGCAACATACTTATGAGCAAGACAAATGTTCTCTGGACAGATGGTACTCAAGTTATTCCATCATCAACCATTTAATTAATTGAGTAATTTACCTATTTATTCAGGATCAATTCCTAGGGATTTGCACATGTGTGGTACCTGCTCCTCTATATTCTCAACCCTGGAGGATTTTTGTATTAATTTTAAAGGAATGTGTTCCTTTTACTCTGTCTAGAAAACCACAGTCTGGACCAGGCATGTAGCTCATTGTGTAGGATGCTTGATTAGAACGCATGAATGAGTATGATGACCAGCATCACATAGAACAGGCATGGTGGTTCATACATGAAAGTAAGAAGGTCAGATGCCCAAGGGTGGAGGATGGAGAGATGGCTCTGAGGTTGAGACCACTGGCTACTCTTCCAGAGAACTCAGGTTTGATTCCCAGCCGTTGCATGGGATCTAATGCCCTCTTCTGGTCTCCTGGGGCACTGCAGATGTGCCCCAAGTTTCAGTACTTAGTCTGAGGCCGGGTTTGGCTGCATGAGGTCTTGTCTCAAAAATAAATATCCACAATCTTCTTCGTTTTCTACTTTAATACCAGTCTAGTCTCCTTGCTTCACATGAATACTTTCAAGTTTAAGCCACAAAAGAATATAGAGCATCAGGTTAGCCTGAGGTGAATTCTGATCATATCCAATGGATTGTTAGGATCAACAGAAGTCTATTTCCATTAAGGCCTAGAAATCCTTATGGGGCTAAATTTATCCTTCAGGAAAGAGAAAGGCAAAGAGAGTCTGGTTCAATTGCAAATCTTCAGCCTTCCAAAGTGAAAAACAATTTTTTGTCTAGTCTGTCACTTGGATTGAATCCCGGGCCAGCAGTTTAGTGCATTCCTTGCTCTCTTCCTCCCCAGGTAGAAAACAGGATATTACTTTAAAACCAAAGTGCTCAATAGGAATTTTAAAGCATGGGCTTTTTCTTAACCTCATTTTTCAAAAATAATTTATTTTTATTTGTGTGTGTGTGTGTGTGTGTGTATGAATGTATGCCACGTGTGGGGTGTCCACCAAGGCCAGGAGAGAGTATCTAATGCCTTTGGAGTTACAGGCAGTTGAAGCCACCATGGGTGTTCTGGGAATTGAACCTGAGTCTTCTAGAAGAGCAGTAAGTGTCCCCCACCATTGAGCCCTCTCTTCTGTCCCCTCCTTAACTGTTTTAATTTCTAAATATAGTCTTGCCTGGAGTAAGACGACTCAGCCTCACTGCCAAGTTTTGTAGTTCTTCCTGAACCTCCACCCTTAATAGTAATAATATATAACTATAATATAGACTATGAGAATGATAAAGGTAAGTCACAGGTTAAGCGTGCTTACTCCTGGCCGGGCATGGTGGCACATTGAGGCCAGCCTGGTCTACAAAGTGAGTTCCAGGACAGCCAGGGCTATACAGAGAAACCCTGTCTCGAAAAAAAAAGAGAGAGAAGAAGAAGTATATGTGTATTTCCCGTTGTAGAGTGGAAGCCAAGCTTAAGTGAGGGTATTGGAAGATAAGAATTAAAAACAAGAAAATAGATGGTGTTTCCCCCAGATTTTTCACAAGGCTTGTGGTAGGTTAGTGTCTCATGGGTCCTGACTTTTTTTTTCAATTTGAGAGAATCTAAAAGAATATAATTTTAAACTGGAAAGTAAAAAAAAATAGCTTTTTATTTTAAAAGAGTGGATTTTTGTAGGCAGATCATAAGCAAGCCATCTGCTTAGCTCCAGTGAGATACTTAGAGCTTAGATTTCACATATTTATCAGCCATGTGTGGTTCAAGATAAACCTCCCTGAGCTAAAAATACAGGGCTGTATTTGTTCTGCTATTCATAAGCTAGTTGAAAATGCTGCTCCACTGTGATTCTTAAAGCTCTCTGCTCCTGAGAACCAGCATCCACCGTGGTTTGCATTTCTCACGTTCAAATATTCAACAGCATGCTAGACAAACTCATCACATAAAAAATAGACAGTGTTGACACAGTAGTAATAAACTTTAGATCTTGAAGATGTCAGTTTTGCAGAGATTCTCATCCTTGCCTTGACCCCCACATCTGAGGGGACACTCTCAGTGTCTGAAGACATTGTCACACTACTGTGTGTGTTAGGGGTGGTGGTGTTGGCATCTGGTGTTAGAACCCGGGAGTGGTGTTAAATAGTCTGAGCCCAGGGATGTATCTAGCTCGGTGGTTGTCTTAGTCCGGGGGGTTATTGCTGTGAAAAGTGACACCACGACCACTGCAATTCTTATAAAGGAAAATATTTTATTGAGGCTGGCTTATAGTTTCAGAGGTTTAGTCCGTCATCATCATGGTGGGAAACATGGTGACATTAAGGCAGAAGAAGGAGCTGAGAGTTCTTCAACTTGACCCACAGGCAGCAGCAAGAGACTGTATACCATACTGCATGGAGTTTAAGCATATATGAGACTTCAAAGCCTGCCTCCACAGTGATACACTTCCTCTAACAAGGCCACACCTCCTGACAGTGACACTCCCTATGGACCAAGATTTCAAACGTGAGTCTACAGGCCAAACCTATTCAAACCAAATGGGATAGCACTTACTTATTTAGCATGTGGAAGGCTGTGGGTCCTGTTTTCTATGTGGCAAACAAATAAACACCCTGTAGTGCACAATTAAGACTCCTCCTCCACCAGTTACCTATTCTGACAGATCAACAGAGACAAAGTTAAGAAACCATATACTAAATAAGCATGCTTTAAATTGACTAGGAAGAGACTAGAGATGCAGCTTACTTGGTAGTGTTCATAAAGCATGCAAGAAATGAAGCTCTGAATTTGATTCCCAATGCAGTATAAAACTTGTGGGGTCTGGAGAAATAGCTCAGCTGTACAGCCAGATGAAGGGGGCTTTTTGAGCAATTACCAGAGTTCGGATCCCAGTGCATATGTAGCAAACTGGGTGTTTTTGCACACATGTAGCTCCAGTTTCAAGTGGGGCAAAGACAGAATTGCTGATGCTTGCTGGCCCCCAGTAGGTCAAGAAACAAAGAGCCCCAGGTTTAGGGAGAGGTGCTGCCTCAGAAGAGGTGGAGAGTGATGGAGAGCAACTGGTACCCTCTCTGGCCTCCATGTGTGTGCTTGCACATAAAAGTGTGCAAACACATACACACAGCACACAAATATATTTTCAAAAAAAAAACAAAAACAAAAACAAAAGAAGGCCCGTCATAGTGGCATAGATCTTTAATTCCAGCATTCAAGAGGTAGAGTTGGTGCATGCCTTTAATCCCAGCACTCTGGAGGCAGAGGCAGGCGGATTTCTGAGTTTGAGGCCAGCCTGGCCTACAAAGTGAGTTCCAGGACAGCCAGGACTACACAGAGAAACCCTGTCTTGAAAAACAAAAAACAAAAACACAAAAAACAAAACAAGAGGTAGAGTCAGGAGAACCAGGAATTCAATGTCATCCTATTTATATAGCGAGTTTGAGGCCATCATGAGCTATAAGAGATGTTGTCTCAAAAATCAATAAATAGGGGTGGGAGACATGGCTCGCTGGTTTTCTTTCCATTAGACTCAGGTTCATTCCCAATACCCATAGTGGTGGTTCATGACTTTATAGCTCCATTTCCAGGGGGATCCAATGTCCTCATCTTGCCTCTGTGGGTATCAGACATGCACATGGTACACAGACATACATGCAGACAAAACAATCATACACATAAATAAAACTTAAAAATAAATGTGTGGGGGCTGGTGAGATGGCTCAGTGGGTAAGAGCACCTGACTGCTCTTGTTACAGATGGTTATGAGCCACCATGTGGTTGCTGGGAGTTGAACTCAGGAACTTTCAGAAGAGCAGTCAGTGCTCTTAACCCCTGAGCCATCTCTCTATCCCGGTACATGCCTTTAATTCCAGCACTTGGGAGTCAGAGGAAGGCAGATCTCTGAGTTTGAGGATAGCCTGGTCTACAGAGTGAGTTCTAGGACAGCCAGGGCTATACAGAGAAACCCTGT
>NC_034607.1:40718234-40722351 GCF_900095145.1 Mus pahari
AAAAAAAAAAAAAAAAAAAAAAAAAAAAAATTTTAACTCCTGCCTTCAGATTTTTGTCAGTTTGCCTAACTAATACCTTATACCTAGCATGTATCCAACATGGAGTTGCTTCATAATGAATGGCATACTTCTGCTGCTGTGCTCAGGCGGGAATGTGTTTTCCTGCTTCCCCTGCATGTGCCGTCAAGTGGAGGCAGAGCTGTGTGCCTGCTGTCTGCATCTCACATGTCCTAGCCACTGTTCTGTTTCTGTGAAAAGGCACCACGATCAAGACAACCTAGAAAAGAAAGCATTTGAGCCCCCAATGTAAGCCCCCACTTAAGAGGGGAGTCCATGACCATCATGGCAGGGAGCGTGGTAGTAGGCAGGAGGCAGGCGGTGCTGGGGCAATAGTTGAGGGCTTACATCTTACCTGAACGTTGGAGAAAAGGGGGTGGGGAAGAGGAGCAAGGGGGCAGAGGGGGAAGAGAGAGGGGGGAGAGGAGTAGAGGAGGAGACGAAATGAGACAAGGTGAGACTGAGAGGGCTGGAGAGATGGCTCAGTGGTTAAGAGCACCTGACTGCTCTTCCATAGGTCCTGAGTTCAATTCCCAGCAACCACATGGTGGCTCACAAGCATCTGTAATGAGATCCGATGCCCTCTTCTGGTGTGTCTGAAGACAGTGACAATGTACTCATATAATATACATAAAATAAATAAATAAATCTTTAAAAAAAAGAAGAAGAAATGAGACTGAGACATGGAGTAAGTTTTTGAAACCTCTAAGACAGCCCCAGGACTATGCCTTCTTCAACAAGACCACACCTCATTTAGATCACCATACCACCCTTGTCTCAAAACATGGCAAAGGAAAGACCTAGAGATACATTGTTTTTAATATAAGAATATAGTCTAGCCGGGCATGGTAATGTATACCTGTAATGGAAGCACCTGGGTAGTAGAGACAGTAGGATCAGAGTTCAAGGTTAGCCTCAGCTATAGTGAGTAGCAGGCCACCCTAGTTTATATAGTACTATGTGAGAATAGCTCAGGCAAATAAAGTGTTTGCTTTTTAAACATAAGGACCTGAAGCTGGTCTCCAGAACCTGTGTGGAAAACCAGGCATGGGTGTGCTTGTTATCCCATGTAATGGCTTGTATATTCTTGGACCAGGGAGTGGCACCATTTGGAGGTGTGGCCTGGTTGGAATAGGTGTGACCTGGTTGGAGTAGGTGTGTCACTGTGGGTGTGGGCTTAAGATCTCACCCCAGTTGCCTGGAAGTGAGTGTTCCAGTAGCAGCCTTGGGATGAAGACGTAGAACTCTCAGCTCCTCCTGCACCATGCCTTCCTGGATACTGCCATGCTCCTGCCTTGATGATAATGGACTGAACCTCTGAACCTGTAAGCCAGCCCAAAGTAAATGTTGTTTTTATATGACTTGCCTTGGTCATGGTGTCTGTTCACAGCAGTAAAACCCTAACTAATACATCCCACTACTGGGGAGGTAGAAGCTGGCAGGCAGGTCCCAGGGTTTCTCTAGTCAGACTAGCCAGCCAGCCTACCCTAGTCAGCCAGTTGTGGGTCCCTGAGAGAGACTAGTGTCAAAAATACATACATACATACATACATACATACATATATACATACATACATACATATACACACACAAATATTTTTAAATAATTTTTAAAAAATGTTACGTGCACTGGTGTTTTGTCTGCATGTCTGCCTGTGGATGAGTGGTAGAAGCCCTGGAATTGGAGTTATAGTTGTGAGCTGCCATGTGGTTGCTGGAAATTGAACCCCAAGTCCTCTGGAAGAGCAGTCAATGTTCTTTACCACTGAGACAGGGTGTCTCTGTGTAACTCTGGTTGTCCTGATACTCATTATGTAGACCAGGTTGCATGTGCCACCACACCCAGCCACCCAGCTCAAAAAGTTTTTTTTTTTTTTTTCCAGACAGGGTTTCCTGAAACCCACATGGTGAAAGAAAAGTACTGATTCTATAAATGTCCTGACTTACAGGAACACACTGGGGCAAGTGCATGCCTGTATGTAACAGTTTCCTCCTAGACTGAACCATCCCATTCACCAGGAAGCTCCTTAAACCCAAGGGCAATCACTCAAAGAGCTTTAGGAAATCCCTGAAACTGACCAGGTTCACTACCTCCCCCCTCCCCCTGCTGCCAGAATAAACAATAAACTCTGAGAGATCCTTTCACTAGAAGTGAAGTTGAGCTATAAGGAAGACTCAGAAAAGCCAAACTGCAAAGAAAGCTGAGACTCGACCAGCTGCCAGGAGGAAGCAGAAAAACTGCTTACCAAAGGTTTAGACCAACTGTAGTACCTTGAGGGATGCTCTTCAACCTGTTGGACTGCCTGCCTTCAGGCTGTACAGTGCGTATTCCAGATACTCCAGCATTTGTGAGACAGGCACCCATGCTGGCGAGTGTCTGGGTGATGCAGCTGTCTTTAGTCGTTTCTGCTCCTGTAAGTAACCCCAGAAAAACCTCACTGGTTCACTAAGTTGGCCTTTGGTGATAACTCTACTCTGGTCTACTGTGGGGTGAATAGATGTCTGTGTTTCATCTCCCCGGGGAATGCTTTATCATACAACAGTCACCCACCACCAATAAATAAATGCTTAAAAAAAATTAAGAAAGCGTGTTGGAGGGCATCTAAAGAATGAGACTCGAGGTCGTCCCCTGATCTGCATACCCGTACTTGTACCCACGCACAGAAATTAGAAGAAAGCAGATACGCATGGCATAGTGAAAGATTTTAATGTAACAGATACTTATTGGGAAACGACATTAAAATTTTCATTTTTTTTTTCATTAGTGTGAGTGTCTGTGTGTATGATGTGTGTGCGTGAGAGTGGAGTGTACTATGGCACATGCGTGGAAGTCGGAAGACATGTTCTGGAGTTAGAAAGCACAAACAGGAAACTGTGAGAGCACTGGGGAGGGTGGGAGAGTTTTGAAGCCTCAAAGCCCACCTCCTGAGACAAACCTCCTCCCCAAATGGCCACACGGCCCAATCCTTGTTCTAGGATATTTGGATCTTTTTCCAGTTAGCACACACCTCTAATTCCTCTGGCTGGAATACAGACAAGCTCTTTGTACTCACCTTTAATCCCAAACAGTGAAGTGAAGGTAAGGTTAGTTTGTAGAAAAAAAGCACCCGTGTTTGAAAGTGATATCTAAGTAGGGGACAGAGAGATAAATCAGAGAAAGACCTGACAACATCGGATCTGCCCAGCTCTCACGAGAGGAGAGAGGAAAGGGAAGCCACTCAAGGGAGAGACAGACAGGACAGGAGAAGGTTCAGTGCGCGAATAGGAGAGCTCTGGAGAGCAGTTGAGAGGCAGAGTAGAGCAGCGGCCCGGAGAGGGAAAAGGAGGCAGTGTTACTGAGAGAGTTGTACAGAGACAGGTTGAAAAAAGAACAAATAAGACACAGGTAAAGACAGAACAAACAAACAAAAATGGAAAGCCAGATGATTAGAAAAGATCGCTGGAGTTAGTTGGAGGCTGAGCAGAGCAATTCAGCGGCCAAGAGAAAAGCCAAATTGAATCAGTCAACTGGGAGAGGAGTTGGAGCCAGCAGAACGGAGTCGGACCAGCCAGCTAGAGCTCAGAAAGAACAAGACAGGGTGAGCTTATTCAGCAGCAGATCTCAGAGGCTGAAAACCTTCTAGGCCTAGGTAAGATTGTACGGAGGAGAGACGCTTCCGGACTAGGCCTAGGTTAGCAGACAGAGGCAGTGAGCCTCCCAGACAACCATCACAACAGGAGACTGCAAGTTACAGTTACTCATCCTTCCCAACAGTTGTACCAACTGGGAGTCAAGTATTCAAACAGAGGAACACATGGGGGACCGTTCTCATTCAAACCCCCACAGGTTCTTAAACAAGGAGCCACCTCTGTGGTCCCTCATCCGAATCTTTTTCACTAAGGAAGGGTCGGGTAACGTGGGATGGCTGAAAATAGGAAGTGCAGACACATAAACGAAGCAAAGGCAAGAAATAGTGCGAGGTTTTTTTTTTTTTTTTTTTTTTAAAGATTTATTTATTTATTATATGTAAGTACACTGTAGCTGTCTTCAGACACTCCAGAAGAGGGCATCAGATCTTGT
>NC_034607.1:40722361-40724230 GCF_900095145.1 Mus pahari
CTCCAGAAGAGGGCATCAGATCTTGTTACGGATGGTTGTGAGCCACCATGTGGTTGCTGGGATTTGAACTCCAGACCTTCGGAAGAGCAGTCGGGTGCTCTTTACCCACTGAGCCATCTCACCAGCCCAATAGTGCGAGTTTTAAGATGGACCATTTCAGCCTGTCAATGGTGGCACATACCTTTAGTCCCAGATCTCAGGGAGGCAGAGGCAGGCTGATCTCTGAGTTAGAGGCCAGTCTGGTCTACAGAGCAAGTTCTGGGACAGCCAGGGCTACACAGAGAAACCTTGTCTCAAAAATAAAAACAAAAACAAAAAACTCTAAGACAATAACAACAACATAAAAGTACATCCCAATAGGAACTAACAACAAACTCGGACAAACCTAGAAAATGCAAACAAGTGATGACAGATGGAACTTCCTTCTCCTTCTTCTTCTCCTCCTCCTCCTCTCCCTCCTGCTCCTCCTCCTCCTACTCCTCCTTCTTTCTTCTTTCTTTGTTTTTTCCAGTCTGGTTTTTTCTGTTGATCAGGCTGGCCTAGAACCCACAGAGATCTACTTGCCTCTGTGTTCCAAGTGCTGGGATTAAATATATGCACAACCACCACCCAGCATGGATTTTTTTTGTTTGTTTTTCAAAACAGCATCCCTTAGATCTGTTCTGACATTGTGACATTTAAAAGTTGACATGAGATTCAATTTTGGAGCCAACATTATAGTTCCTCTGACATCATTTCACTGTGTCTGTATCGTCTGATGGCCCTCCAGCTCTGGCTTCTTTTCAGAGCAGTAAGATAAACCTGATGTTAAACACTCTGTATCCGGAAACTGGAGGGCATGGTTTTTTTGAGAGGATTGATACGAACTAGGGGACCCCACCCCCAAGTTCTCAGCACAAAGGAGATTTATTTGCACCAGAGGGACAAAGGGCAGGGGTAAGGGACAAATACAGGAGAGAGAGGGCATCAGAGAAGGGGAAGAGAAAAAAGGGGAGGGATCAGGGGTATTTGTCTCTGAGTGGGACAAAGGACTATACTTTCATTCTAGAGAGGAGACAGGTGTGGCCCAAAGACAAATGCTGGTTTATAAAAGTAAAATGGCAAACCCTGTATTAGGATTATGCTTCATTTCAATTGGGCACGTAAAGTTAGGTGAGCCAAAGGGGCATTCATTGATGGCTGCACTTCAGTACTTTCATAGCCAGACGTTGGCAGTCAGCCTCAGGAGAAGGAAGTGGCCGTAAAAGGGAACAGATCTTGGTGACTAGCTTTAGGAATGTATTCTAGTAGTTTTCAGCAGGGGAGGGAATGGGGGAAGGGCAAACCTGACAGAGACATGCCTGTCATGCCCACCGTGCCCCCACCATACCCACCATGTTCGCCATGCCCGCCATGCTCAGGTTAACCAGATTCCTTTCATTCCCACCTTTTGTTTTATTATTGAGTCACTTGATTGTGGGTGAGCATCCTTCTCTGGCTGCTTCCTGCTGGCAGGTTCCTTTTCCAGTGATAAGTAGTAAATGTGGTCTTATGCTCTTGTTTTCTCTTGAGGGTGAATTAAAAACAGAAACAGAAACAGCTTTGTGGTAGCACATTCTCATAATGCCAGCACTTGGGTGGTGGAGGCAGGAGGATTGGAGGATAAAGGTCATCCTTAGCCACTGTGATAAACCACCATGACCAAAAGCAGGTGGGGAAGAGGAGGTTGTTTCTTTTTTACACCTCTCAGGTCACACTTCGCCACTGAGGGAAGGCAAGGCAGGAACCTGGAGGCAGGAACTGAAGCAGAAGCCATGAAGGAATGGCTTGATCCTTGTGGCTTTATCATCCTGTTCTCCTCCTCCTCCTCCTCCTCCTCCTCCTCCTCCT
>NC_034607.1:40724372-40736606 GCF_900095145.1 Mus pahari
TCTCTCTCTCTCTCTCTCTCTCTCTCTCTCTCTCTCTCTCTCTCTCCAAGGTTTCTCTGGTAGCTCTGCCTAGAACTTGCTTTATAGACCAGGTTGGTTTCAAACTCACAGAGATCTGCCTGCCTCTGCCTCTAAAGTACTGGGATTAAAGACGTGTGCCACCACTGTCCAGCTCATCCTGCTTTTGAATACAACCCAGTACCACCTGCCCAGAACTCATAAGCGACAATGAACTGGGCCCTCCCACACCAGTCATAAGTCAAGCAATACTCACACAGACTTGCCTACAGGCCAATCTTATGAAGACATTTTCTTAGCCTGGGCTACATGAAACTCTCTCTCTGAGTAAATATGTGAATGGAATGTGGGTGAGGGTGTAGTTCAGTGATAGAACACTTGACTAGATTCAACACACACACACACACACACACACACACACACACACACACACTCAAGAGTTTCCCTCTGTATTTTGTAATTTTATTTTGCTTGCTTTCTTGAGAGAGGGTCTCATATGTATCACAGGCTGGGTTTGAACTCTTGCCCTTCCCTTTCCACCTCCTGAGTGCCTACACAGTTGATGCTTTGGTTCTCATTTCCATAAAGGTCTGTATGTCTCTATGCACTTCGTGGTCATTCCTCGCCCTGGAGCATGGATCCTCTTTACTGTGTGTTTTGCCTTTTCCAGAAGGTTGTCTAGAGCTGTTGACATCTCATAGTAGGTCACCTTCGCAGTTTGGCTTCTCCAGGAAGCAGTGTGTACTTAAGGTGCCTCTATAGCTTCTGCAGCTTGATAAAGCTCATCTATTATTACCCGCTGAGCAGTATTCCATTGTAAAGTTCCTCCATTCGTTTGTGTACTAGAGGTTCTGTGAGCTATTTCCAGGTAGATGATATTGAATGGAGCTATGAAATATTCATGTGCAGGTGAACACAAAACTCCAATTTAATTAGATAAGCATCTAGGATGATGTGGTAAAACTCATGTGTTAGGAAAAGAAAAAACAAATGATTCTTAGTGTCACACAGAAGCCCCCAGACAAAATGAAAGTAATCTTGCAAGGGAATTTATTTTTATGGAGAGAGTGAGTCATGACCCAGAGTGGGCTAGCGTGCAGATCAGGGTGGGACACTCAGGGTTTAGGGGTTTGTTTGGTTGTTTTTGTTTTGTTTTTTTAGAGACAGGGTTTCTCTGTGTAGCTCTGGCTATCTTGGAACTCACTCTGTAGAACAGGCTGGCCTCGAACTCACAACTCAGAAATCTGCCTGCCTCTGCCTCCCAAGTGCTGGGAATAAAGGCATGCGCCACCACACCCGGCTGCAAACACTCTTACTTACTGAACCATCTTGCCAGCCCTAGAGATGTTTTTATTATCACCAACCATATTTTTTAACTTTAAGATTTATTTATTAATTATGTATATAGCATTCTGCCTGCATATATGGATGCAGGCCAGAAGAGGGCACCAGATCTCCTTACATATGGTTGTGAGCCACCATGTGATTTCTGGATTTGAACTCAGGACCTCTGGAAGAGCAGTCAATGCTCTTAACTTCTGAGTCATCTCTCTCTAGCCCTCATGAAACGTTTTTAAATATAGTGTTTATGCACGGGCATGGCTCAATAGTTTATATATTTGTGTTGTTAGTTTTACTGTGGTAATTGCCAGTGTGCCCAGATTCTAGTTTACATCCCAGAGTCCCTCTTACTAGTTGTCAGCATCATAGTCTGCATCTCTCTGCTGTGCTAGGGGTTAAACTTCAGGTCTTGCCCATGAGCATTGTGCATCTACAGGGCTTCTTCGTGTGTGTGTGCATCAGAAGGAGTGGAAGCTTTACTCTGTAAACTTCATAATTAGTGAGCCTCTTTCACGTAAAAAAAAACTCTTTTAGCTATGTGTATGGTGTAAAGTTAATAAACAGGTGCCTCTTTTAAATTAAAAAAAAACCCTCTTTTAGGTATATGTATGGGTGTAAAGTTCATAACCAGTGTTCCTCTTTTAAATTAAAAAAAAAAACACATTCTTTTAGATATTTTATGTGTATGGGTGTTTGCCTACATATTTTGTCTGTTTACCTCATATAGTTTCTGAAGGTGCCAGAAGAGGGCATCAGATTCCCTGGAACTGGAGTTAACAGTTGTCTGTGGACATCACATGGATGCTGGGAATCAAACATGCAACCTCTGTAAGGGGAGCCAGTGCTCTTAACCACTGATCATCTTTCTAGCTTCACTTTTAAGCTTTTTAGTGTGTGTGTGTGTGTGTGTGTGTGTGTGTGTGCGCGTGCGCACATGAACATGCCCAAGGTCAGAAAGAGGCATTGGATCCTCTGGAGCTGGAGTTATAGATGTTATTAGTCATATGACATAGGTGCTGAGAATCAAATTCTGGTCCAGTGGAAGTAGTGGAGTAGAATGCTCTTAACCAATAAGCTAAGTCTTCTGTCCCTAGTGCAGTGGTTCTCAACCTGTAGGTCATGACCCCTGCTGGGTCAAATGACTCTTTCCCAGGCATTGCCTAACATTGTTGGAAAACATGGGTATTTGCATTATGATTCATAACTGCAGCAAAATTACAGTTATGAAGTAGCAACAAAATAATTTTATGGTTGAGGTTTACCGCAACATGAGGAGCTACATTAAAGGGTGGCAGCACCAGGAAGGCTGAGAACCACTAGGCTAGTGTGTCTTTCTTCACTCAGCCAACTTGTCTGGAGTTTCTGGGTTCCCACTCTGCCTGGTTCTCAATAGGGCTGCACAGGTACAAAGAGTGAGAAACTGCCCCTCCCTGCTTCTCATTTCCTTCTCGTGCACAGTTGCAATGATCCCCCCCCCCCCCAGTAAATTTTAGAACTTTAAGTACTATGTTTGAGGGGCTGGAGAGATGGCTCAGCAGTTAAGAGCACTGACTGCTCTTCCAGAGGACCTGAGTTCAATTCCCAGCAACCACATGGTGTTTCACAACCATCTGTAATGGAATCCAACACCCTCTCTTGGTGTGTCTGAAGACAGCAATGGTGTACTCAAATATATAAAATAAATCCTAAAAAAAAAAGTACTATGCTTAAAAACTGTGAGAGTAGCTGCCCTTTCCTTCTCCATAATGTTTGAGGAAAAGAATTCAGTATTTCCTTGGAAATACTGGAAACAGGACAGTTTTTGTTTTTGTTTTTTTGCATTTTGGGGGATATAAAACTTATTTTTTTTTTTTTTTTTTTTTTTTTTAAAGGGGCTTAGATGTAAAGGGCTGTGAGGACAAAGACATTTGTCAGCCTCATTGTTTCCTTAGTCTTGCTATCAATGAAAGCATTAGGATTATTATTTTTTTTTTGTATAATCTTTTTATCAAGTACAGGGAAATGTCTTCTATTTTTAGTTATTTTATTCCACGAACGGGTGTTGGATTTTGTCAAAAGCTCTTTCTGCACCAGGCAGGCCTATTTTTGAGCGCTCATTTGTTTGTTTGTTTTTGTTTTTGTCTTTAATTCCAGGAAATTCCTTCCCAGAATGACTGCCAGTGGGGATTGTCTACTTCCTTTAGGCAATCATCTGTGTTCAAAATGGTTTGGCTAGAGCCCTCCACAGGCTGTCACAGAGAAACAGTCTAGCCATGAAAATCAGTATTGTTTTCTGTGAGAGTATTTGCTCTCAACACCATATGCAGAAACACACCAATGCCGCAGCTGATGTTATATCCAATATTATTTTTCTTTTATTTTTTCCTATACCACTTTTTATTTCTTTTTAAGAGAGAGAGAAAGAACATCTCATTTTCTAGCCCAGGATGGACTAGAACTCAGTATATTATGTAGCTTAGGCTGGTCTAAGATTTTTTTTTTTCTTTAATGTGTATGGGTGTTCTGTCTGAATGTATGTCTGTTCACCACATGAGCGTCTGGTGCCCGGGGAGTCCAGAGCGGGATTTCCTTCTGAATGAAATTATGTTTGTGTACCACCATGTGTGTGGTGGATATTGAACCATGGTCCTCTCGAAGTCTAGCTAGCAGTGCTCTCAACTGCTGAACCATGTCCCCAGCCTCTCAATTCCATTTTTTTTTTTGTGGGGAGGGACAGGGATTCTGGAGCTCTCGCTGTAGACCTGGCTGGCCTCCAACTCAGAGATCCATATGGAGTGCTGGGAATAAAGGTGTGTGGCACCAGTGCCTGGCTTTAATTCCATCTTTATTATTACTTCTAAATCTAAACTTGTGTCTCGAACCTGTAGCCTTTGGGATCTCAGTCCTTAAACAAAACAGTTACAAAAAGAAACAAGTTGGCCTAAAGAGTGAGATTTGAAATGTCTTCCAAGAGTCTTTGTTCACTGGGTGTGGTGGCACACGCCTTTAATCCCAGCACTTGGGAGGCAGAGGCAGGCAGATTTCTGAGTTCGAGGCCAGCCTGATCTACAGACTGAGTTCCAGGACAGCCAGGGCTACACAGAGAAACCCTGTCTCAAAGAAAAAAAAAAAAAAGTCTGTGCTCATATGAGCCAAATAATTTTTTCAAACCCAACTGGTTAAGTAAGAGTCCCCATTATAGGGGATCTTAGATCATTTGGTATGCTGGTGCTTACTCTAAAGCCATAAACCATAGACACAGTGGGTCAGTTGTCTCCAAGTGTAATTACAGCTGGTTTGTTTCCAAGCCTTTTTTGATTAATTAGCTTTGGAGAATGTTAGCTTATATGTAAAAGCAGTATAAACTGAAATGATAGAAACACATTTTCTCATTAAGAAAAAGTTATGCACGCACTTGAACGGCAGAGGCAGGTGGATCTCTAGGGATCTGAGGCTAGTTTAGTCTACACAGTGAGTTCCAGGCCAGCCAGGGCTACACAGTGAGACCCTGTCTGGAAAACAAGCAAGCAAGCAAACAAAATGTTACAGAGTGAACAACTCTTGCTTAATTCTACTTAGTAGTCTACATTAAAGTACACTTAAATGTAGCATTCTAGTTTCCCCGGTTTTCCTTACCAACAAGACAGTGACTTGATTTATATTGCCATGCTAACCAGAAGTGGTCTGATTTAAAGGATAGTTTGGTCAAAAGTGATTTTTAAAACAATTTCAAATAGTAGCCTTTAAAGTTTCTACATAATTGCTGGTGGTTTAAGGAAGGATACTCATTTCTTGAGTGGTATAGGGCAGTCCTAGCCTGAACAACTTCGGTCCTTTAAATAAAGACATATTTTGAGAGGGAAGCTTGTGTAAGCAGCATGGGGTTCCAAACCAAACTGCTGAATTCAACCTCTAGCTTCTGGTAGCAATAGCCTCCAGGTGGCAGGACAGAAAACGTATTAAGTCTGTATTACCATTACTTCTATTTCCAAGTGGTAAAGCAAGTCTGTTAGGAAGTTTTATCATTTTCATTTGTCTTGGGTAAGAAATTCTAGAAACCAGAGTATGGTGGCATATACTTGTGGTGGTATATCTATATTTGTGCAGATCAGACATACATAAGTGTTTTGGAATGGAAGCAATATGTAGAACAAATAACTATATATGAACAACTGGGTTAAAATTTAATTGGGATAGTATTTTAATATTTCCTCTGCAGGAATGTATGACGTTAGTTCCCAGAGCAGAGGATGACCTTGAATTCCTGTCCTCCTGTCTCCACCTCCTACTTATGTGTGTCTGTGTCTATACTCCAGTGAGTGCAAGTACACACAGAGTACAGAAGAGGGTGTCAGATGCCCTGGAGCTAGAGTTACAGTGTAGATAATTCAACATGAGCGCTGGGAACTCAGGCCCAGATGTCCTCTGGAAGAGCAGCAGTGCTTTTCAGCTGCTGAATCAGGTGTTTAGCCCACCGAACAATTTTTTATTGCCTCAAGTTTTTTTTTTTTTTTTTTGGAAAGGATCTTGTCAAATAGCACAGGCTTGCCCGGAATTCTTAGCATTACTGTTTCAGACTGGGATTCTAGGTATGCGGGACCACACCTAGGTTCCGCTACACTATAACTACAAGTGACTGACAAGTAACTTTTAACATAAAGTTTAAGAAAAATGTTCTTTCAAATCTAACGAAAGAGGATCCCCACTGTTGTAGTAAATCTCTCCAACCCAATTATGCAGCAATGAAAACACAACACATTTAATATGAATACATGCTGTGTGCCTAGATTGAGCAGATCTACTACTGCTACATTACCATCTTCCACATCTATCTTCTCCATCCTCCTCTACCTTGTCTCAAACCTCCTTCTTTTCTTTCTTTCTGCTTCACCTTCCCTCTCTCTGCCTAATCATCAGCTCTCCTTTATTTTACAAATTAAGATGGGAAGGTTTACAAGAAATCACCTAAGTGGTGACTCATTCCTTATTCACAACCCCTCACAGAACAGAATTGACATCAAATATAATTAGCCCCAGGGCTATCCACAACACCCCACCAAAATCCAAACATCATGTAAATTCTTTGCAATGAGGTGCACTAGGCTGACCTGTAATGTCTCCAGCACCTCACTAATGAGCATGTCTGTTTATTAAAAAATTTGGAACTACTGCTTCTCAGCCTTCTGACTAAGATCAAGTGTAAAAGATCTGAAACTAAGGCAGGCGTCGTAAAAAAAAATCAGGTTCAGTCCCTAAGACTGAGGCTTGTCGGGGTGTGCACTGATAGAGGCCTGCTTCCGGATCTCGCCTCCACCCCAACTCCACCCCCCACGCCCTCCTCCCCTGCCCCGCGCTGGGAACCGCTGCCATTCAGCCGCCCTGGTCACGAAGGGGCCTCTGGGCGTCGTACCAGACAAGTCGCGCGGGCTCGGGTTTGCCTAGCGGAAATGCACAGGGCCCCGGCACCACCCTCCTTGCCACGCGCAGGGCGGAACTCCCGCCGCTGCCACTCCCGGGGCTCGAAGGAAGAAACTGGGACGTTGAGGACGCAGGGCTGACTGGAGCAGCAGCGCGTGGCACGCGCCGAGTCTTACCGCGCATGCTCCGCGCCGGGAAAAAAAAAAATCCCGGCCCCGCCCCTTTCTCCGCCCGAGGCCCGCCTATCTGGCCCGGCTAGCCCTTCTGCGCATGTTCACCAGGTCAGGTCCCGCCCCTGCCCCGCCTTTTCTGTGCCTTCTGAAGTTCCCCATTAGCTTCTCTTCGCGCTGGCCCGGTCGGCACTCCCGCGCATGCTCCACTCCCTGGGCTCCACCCCTCCTTCGGTGCGGCCCTCTTTCCCCTCCCCCGCCAGCCTGCGAGCTCGCTTGGCCTGGCCGGCCTGGCGGGCGACGTTCCCCGTGCGTGCAGGCGCTTGACTTCACTTCCGGCTAACGCGCTCCGCTTTGCCCCCTGGCCCCGGATGGTGACTGGCTGTGGTGCTGCACCTCCCGGGACTGTCACTGAGCGGCTTCCCAGTGTGATTGTGCTGAGCGCAGGCCGGAAGATGGCGGCTGCGGCTGCGGAGGCCTCGGGCCCGAGCTGCTCCTCCGCGGCGGCGGCGGCGGCGGCGGGGGCGGGGGCGGCCGGGGTCTCCGAGTGGCTGGTGCTGCGGGATGGCTGCATGCGCTGCGACGCCGACGGGCTGCACAGCCTCTCCTACCACCCGGCGCTTAACGCCATCCTGGCCGTCACCAGCCGCGGGACCATCAAAGTCATCGACGGCACGTCGGGGGCCACCCTTCAGGCCTCGGCGCTCAGCGGTGAGCGCGGCAAGCCCGGCGGGGGCTGGGCTGGGCCGGCCGCGGGCGGAGACGGCTTGTGGGGATGCTGGTGGAGGAAGCCTCCCAGCCTCCGGGGTCGGGATCGGGATCGGAGGGGCAGCGTGGAGCGGGAGGGTCGGAGAGGCCCGGAAGCTACGGCCGAGGACCTTCGGACTCGGAAAGCAGCAGCGTCTGGGGACGAGAGCTCGGTTTGGCGGGGTGCGCTGCGAGTTTCTGTTCGGGCCTTTTGCATCTGAACCGGCCTGGTTCTGTGGGAGAGATGTGGAGGCCTTGGAGGTCGGTGCCGGTTTGGGCCGGGCCCTCGCTGGGTTCTCGGACGAGATTTTGGATCAGCTCCGGGCTGGACCAGAGGGAAGGGCTGGTAGACTTGGCGGTGGCGGGAGAGATGGGTGGCCGGAGGCAAGGGGCGGGAAGCGTCCAAGCAGGCTGTCTTGCCCTCTCTTCCCGAGGAGTAGCGGCCCGCCGGTTGTCGTCAGGTCCCGTACCTGCGGGGACCTCCGAGGGCTTTCGCATGGAGGTGGACTGGGGTGGGCACTGGGCTGGGGTGGTCAGTAGGAGGGGGAAGGCCAGCTGCCTGTACTGTGCTTGCTGGACTATGGGACTCCCAGAGTGCAAAAAAAGGTTAGATTCGGTCCTCTAGCTCTGCGTGCTCCCCCCTTCCAGTGTCAAGAAGCCTAGGCTCCTTGTAATTAGGTGGAACTTCAAGCCCTTTCAACTTGTTTTAGCATAGAGGGCTAGAAATTGGTAGTTGGAAGTATGTCTGGATCTCCTCCACCTTGGAAGGAGAGCACTTGAGTGTTGGAGACGTGGTTCAGGAATTGGACTTTCTGGATGTACCAGGTCAAAGCTCGTTTAGTGGACAGACTGGAGTGTTTTGGGATAGCCCTAGCTAAGTTATTTGCTGAGATGACATTTCATTTGTGGATGAATGGTGTCTTAATTTTGACGTTAAAGGTTAAAATTTAGAAGTTCATGCATTAGTGAGTTTTAAACTCATGCTCTGAGATAAATTGTATCGAAGTGCACTTAGCCAGATGGAAGTAATTATGTGGTCTACCAATTCACCTTGTGTTATTTTACACAGACATACACGAATAAGTTTAGTGTGTGAGTAATGTCATAAGATTAAATGGTAGTATAGGAATACAAAGATGAATTAGAGATGTTAATTTTTGTTGACTTGTGAAAGAACTGGTCATGTATAGTTACAGCATGTAAACCTGTAATATATTTAAGAGATGCCTAAGAGAAAGTTTTCGGTGGTAGACTTGTAAATTTCCCTTTTCTTGGCTTAGGTAAAGGACAATACCGATGGCCCAGATGTAGCAATGCTTACTTACTGCAGCTGGACATAACAGGTTGTCAACTGTGTCTGAGAGGGAGATGTTCATGAACATGTGATTCTTTAATGGAAAGGACTTAAAAATAATGGTCATGTATTCCCCTACTTGGCATAAGAAATAAAACATTGCAAATACACAAGTTTACCTGGTTCCTAAGTTACATTTCACTGACCCTATTCTGACTTTCCCCTGAGTGCTACATTAAATGTGGCCTTGTCACTTTCATACATGTCTATACTTTTAACCAATTACCCAATTTTCATGATTACTAATTTAGGACTAGTGGTGTCTTTTTCTTTCATTGGTTGGTTTTTGTTTTTGTTTTTAGACAGGAAATTACGTTTTATGGCTGTGGCCTCAAACGGGAGCTCCACCTGCATCTGTCCCCAGAGTGTTGGGCTTAGTAGAGTGAGCCAATACTCCAGACTTGGATTTGTTTTCCTTTATTTTATTTGTATTTATGTATATGAATGTGTGTGTGTGTGTGAGTGTTTGACATGAGTGTGCAGGCGCCCATAGAAGTAGAAAGAGTGTGTGGGTTCCCTGAAGCTTGTAAGTGTTTGACTTGAGTGTTTGGACTGGAGCTCTGGTTCTCTGGGAAAGCAGCAAACTCTCTTCAAGGATGAGAGACCTTTTTCCAGCCTAAGTGTTAGCATTTCTACAAAAAGTTTTATTTTTTTATTTTTTTAAGATTTTATTTATTTATTATATGTAAGTACACTGTAGCTGGTCTTCAGACACTCGAGAAGAGGGAGTCAGATCTTGTTACGGATGGTTATGAGCCACCATGTGGTTGCTGGGATTTGAACTCCGGACCTTCGGAAGAGCAGTCGGGTGCTCTTACCCACTGAGCCATCTCACCAGCCCCCAGAAAGTTTTATTAACAAGAATGCAGGAGTTTTAAATAGTTTAATTGGGATGTTTTTGTGTCTGCAGGCTATGTTCCAGAACAATAATGTATGTCTAGGTTTGTTTAAGTGGTTTTATATTTACCTGCTGTATACAGGAAGAAAATATTCACCTTAGTGTTAGAGGAGGAAGGTTGACGGTGTATACTATGAATGCTAAAGTAGTTTTATTAGCTAGCACTGAGGGATATGTACTTGTATAAGGTCATGCATAAGGATTGAGTATGTGTTTAACAGCACTTGCTGCTTTTCCAGTGGGCCTGTTAGCTTCCTAGTGTCTCTCTCTGTCACACACACACACACATACACACACACACACACACACGGAGGAAAGTTTAGGGCTAACAATAAAAGGACTGTAGGAAAACAGTTGGAAGTAACCGTTGACTAGTTCTGAAGCATTTTACATATGCGAACTAAAGTTTCTTATGAATTATGCTTAACAGAGGCTATAGGATTTTTGTGTGTGAATGATGGGTACAGGGATGATGCATTCCATGGTTAACCTGGAATAGTTATTTTGTAGGTAACAGTTCTAAGAAATAGCAAATAGCTACTTTGAGTGACCATGGTTCTAATAAAGCTCCTTTTTTTTTCAATTCAAGGGAAGTGAACTACCTTCTTTCCTGTACTAGAGAATGATGTCTTTGTCTGAGGGGATAAATAATTGGGTAACCATATGGAATTTTATTAGGTTACAGTAATAATATTCTTACTAGGTTACAGTAATAATCGGATTCAGTTTGTAGAGGTGTGGGTAGCTTGTTAGTGTAGACTGGAAGTTAAAGAGTTGGAGTAGGATTTACATAGAGTTATTCAGTTTGAGTTTGATAGTCTTCCCACCCTCAGACAAGGGTTTCTCTGTGTAGCCTTGGCTGTCCTGGAACTCACTCTGTAGACCTTGAACTAGGAGATCTACCCACCTCTGCTTCCACCTCCTGAGTGTAGTGATAATTTTTAAACTGTCTCTGGATCTATGTTTTCTTTTTTTTTTTTTTTTTTTTTTTTTTTTTTTTTTTTTTTTTTTTTTTTTTAAGATTTATTTATTTATTATATGTAAGTATACTGTAGCTGTCTTCAGACACTCCAGAAGAGGGCGTCAGATCTTGTTATGGATGGTTATGAGCCATCATGTGGTTGCTGGGATTTGAACTCCGGACCTTTGGAAGAGCAGTCGGGTGCTCTTACCCACTGAGCCATCTCACCAGCCCTGGATCTATGTTTTCAAATTACCTGCATCTGATATAAAGTCTTTATAAATATACTTTTACCAGATTAAGCGTTGTCAGGAAGCCGGTGGTGGTGGTGCACGCCGTTAATCCCGGCACTTGGGAGGCAGAGGCAGGTGGATTCTTGAGTTTGAGGCTAGCCTGGTCTACAGAGTGAGTTCCAGGACAGCCAGGACTACACAGAGAAACCCTGTCTCGAAAAATCAAACAAAAAAACCCCAACCAACCAAACAAAAGAGTTGTCAGGATATAAAGGTTAGGCAAGTATTTTTGTTCCCTATTAGAGTATGTAAGAGTTAATATTTTCCCTCTCTACAGAGTGAGTTTGAGGACAGCTAAGGCTACATAGAAAAATCCTGTCTTAAAAAAACAAAAAACAAAAAACAAAACAAAACAAAAAAAAGGTCAGTATTGTGGAAACTGAGTAGGATGACCTTAGCTTCAGCATTCAGGAAGGTAAAGCCAGCTGGTCTACATAGTGAGTTCTAGACTAGCCAGTGATACATAGAGAGACCATCTTCAAAAGTGTTCTGGGGACTGGAGAGATGGCCCAGAAGCTAAGAAGCGGTTCTTCTTAGAGGACCCCCGTATGGATCCCAGCACGGTGGCTTATAACTATCTCTAAATCTAGGGATATGTGGGGGATCTGATACCCTCTTCTGTCCTCTGTGAGAACACAGCTGTTGCACTTCCATTCATGCGGGCAAAACACTCATGTATTAAAACGTTAAGGTTTTGGAGAGTTTGGCGGATGATCCATTGGTGTTCAGTGACATGCGCCCCCCAGCTCTTCTCCAGTCCTTTTTCTTTTTCTTTTCCTTTTTCCTTTTCCTTTTCTTTTTCTTTCTTTCAGTTTTTTTTTGAGACAGGATTTCTCTGTGTAGCCCTGGCTATTCTGGAACTCATTCTGTAGACCAGGGTGACCTTGACTTCCCACCTCTGCCTCCCAAGTGCCGCCATCAAAAGTGTGTACTGCCACTGCCCACAGTGAATTTTCTTTTTTTCTCTCTCTTACTTTCTTTCCTTTCCCTTTCCCTTTCCCTTTCCCTTTCCCTTTCCCTTTCCCTTTCCCTTTCCCTTTCCCTTTCCCTTTCCC
>NC_034607.1:40737416-40748893 GCF_900095145.1 Mus pahari
GGGCTGGTGAGATGGCTCAGTGGGTAAGAGCACCTGACTGTTCTTCCAAAGGTCCGGAGTTCAAATCCCAGCAACCACATGGTGGCTCATAACCATCTATAACAAGATCTGACTCCCTCTTCTGGAGTATCTGAAGACAGCTACAGTGTACTTACATATAATAAATAAATACATCTTAAAAAAATTTTATTTATTTTATTTATATGAGTATACTGAAGCTGACTTGAGACACACTAGAGGAGGTCTAATCTTAATCTTAACTCAGGATTTGTCTGGTTTTGTTTTGTGTTAGAGTATTACTCTAGCCCAGGCTTCCCAAGTGTTGGGATTTTAAATGTGAGCTACCATACCCTACCCTACTCAGTTTTTAAGACCTAGAACATAGCTTAGCTTGGAGATCCTGTTAGCCAGAAAAGGTGGTGCCTCAGCCGTATAGGAAGAATTCCAGCTCCTGATGCCTGCACTTCTTAAGTGCTGTTAAACCTTGCTCAGTCTTGTTTTTCTTTTCTCTTCCCTTTTTCCTTCCTTCTTCCATACAGTGTATCCTTGGCTGGGCGGGCACTGCTGCGTAGATCAGACTGGCTTCAGACTCCTGTTTGCCTGTCTCTGGCTCCCTAGTACTGGGATCAAAGCATGGCCAGCACCCGTTCTCAGTTTTGTTTTAATTTGCAGTTTCTAATGATTCATGATGCTTAACATCATTTCATTTGCTCACTTGCCTCTTTTTTGTATTTATTTGCTGACTTTGTGTCCCCTATTGCCTTTTCCCAGCAGGGAGAAGCCCACGAAACTGGGCCTTGCCCATGCTCTACAAACACTTTACCATTGAGCTGTATACCCCAGACCATGACTGGATTCTAAAAACTACATACACCACTTGACTATAGCATTTATATAGTCTACTAGGTAGGCACCTTTCTAGCCATTTTTGATTCAGGGACTTCAGCACAATAGGGAGTAGCGTGTTGCATCTCAGTGACTTTGTAACCTTTACTAAATCACTTAACGGGGGTGGGGGGGGTGGGGGGTGGGGGTAGGAGGGGGGCTCAGTGGGTAAGAGCACCTGACTGCTCTTCCAAAGGTCGGAGTTCAAATCCCAGCAACCACATGGTGGCTCACAGCCATCCGTAACAAGATCTGATGCCCTCTTCCGGAGTGTCTGAAGACAGTTACAGTGTACTTACATATAATAAATAAATAAAAAAAAATCACTTAACGGTTCCCAGTTCTCTCATTTGCAAAATATTGGTAACAATGGTTTTAGTTGTGAGGATTTAAGCTCCCATGCACCCTCACTTGCTGGCTCTCTGACTATCTATCTGTCTATCTGTCTATCTATCTATCTATCTCTGTTGCTTATAATAGTGTACTTACCAGTAAGTACTAAAACAACAACCACTATCACAAACAGTACTCTCCACTTTTTGTTTTTTGTTTTTTGTTTTTGTTTTTGTTGAGACAGGGTTTCTCTGTGTAGTCTTGGCTGTCCTGGAATTCACTCGGTAGACTAGGCTGGCCTCAAACTCAGAAATCCGCCTGCCTCTGCCTCCCAAGTGCTGGGATTAAAGGTGTGTGCCACCACACCCGGCTTACTCCCCACTTTTATTTGCCTTTTCATACTCTTTGTCTTCTAAACTTATCTGAAAATATGAACCATTATCCTGACTTACTACTTTGTACTATCTTGCACAGTTCATCTGGTTTTTGCCTTGTAAGTATGTAGTTAACTATGGAAGTATCTTTTTTTTTATGTATATGAGTGCACTGTAGCTGAACAAATGGTTGCTGAGAATTAATTTAGGATCTCTGCCTGCTCCGGTCAACCCCGCTCGCTCAGTCTCTGCTTGTTTCAGCCCAAAGTTTTATTATTATAAATAAGTACACTGTAGCTGTCTTCAGACACACCAGAAGAGGGCGTCAGATCTCATGGGTGGTTGTGAGCCACCTTGTGGTCACTGGGATTTGAACTCAAGAGCAGTCAGTGCTCTTACTCTCTGAGCCGTCTCACCAGCCCGGAAGTATCTTCTATTATTGATGATTTTTCTCTTGTTCACTGAAATAGCACTCCCACTAGCAATATATGTTGTATTGATTGATTGATTATTTATTTATTTATTTAAGTTCTTTTGGGGCTATTCAGAGGCAGCTTTGCCAGGTAGCTGTGGGTTTTGAATTATAGCCATATGAACTTCTGAATCTCAGTTTCTTTATTTAATATGATGCACGTGAAGATTAAGTGGTCAGACTCTAAATCCATCAGTATCTGTAAATACTGAGTGAATGAATCCTAGTTTTCTTGTGTCTTTTGTGTCTTTAGTATTGTCATGCTTCTCTTGATTATTTAAAACATTTCATTAGCTTAATGTTAGGCATAGAAGATAGATGTTACTCAAATGTAGATGGAACTATGAGTGTGTTAACTTTGTAATTTACATTTTGATAAACATACTTCTGTTTTTTCTGTTCCTCCACCTCCTGCTGGAGATTAAATTTTGGTCCCTTACACATGTAGGCAGGTGTTTTACCAGTGAGTTTTTATTTCTAGTCCTGAATAAAACACTTCTTTCTGGGAAAGCTTTAGTTTTATTTATTTATTTACTTTTGGGAATCAGTGTTTTGCTCGAATGTGCACCATGTGTGTGCAGTCCCTAAGTAGGCCATACGAGGGCATTGGAATCGCTGGAACTGGAGTTACAGATGGTTGTGAGCCATTGTGTTGGTCCTGGTAACTGAATCCAGTTTTCTTCTGAGAATATCAAGTGGTTCTAATTGTTGAGACATCTTTCCCACCTCTGGATAAATATATTTTAAGTATATTGGTGAGGCTAAATATCAGAATGAAGTTAAAGCTGTTTGTTATATAACTAGTTATGTATATGTACACTTTGATCATGTATATGTTTATAATTGTGATGTAAACGTGTGGATATTAATCAGTTGTGATATATATATATATATATATATATATATATGCACACGCGCACGCACACACACATGCACGCACACACACACACGCACACAGACACACACACATACACGCACACACACACACACATATGAAGATACCTGATCTCTTAAATTTCCAAAGTGGGTTCTACCGTAACCCTAACCCTAACCCTGATCTGCTTTGCAGGGGAAAGAATATGGGCTACACAGTATTTGTTTGTAGCTAAAATTTCTGAGAACCTTTGGTATTTTGGTCTTACTATGTAGTTCTGACTGGTGTTGAATTCCAGGCCAACCTGGTCTTCTACATAGTTCTAGGACAGCCACGGCTACTTAGAGAGACCCTGTTAAAAAATAAATAAAAGGGAAAGAAAAAAAGAAGGAAAGAATGATATAGTATTTGCAAACACGAAAAAGATCTTTGTGCTTTAGTCTGGCTTTATTAAAGTTTAGATTGGATATATATTTTTCGCCTTATACAAGTTTTGTTTTGCATCAGGTTCTTGCCAGTTCTAGGCAAGTACTCTACCACTTAGCTACATATCAAAGCTGCTTTTGATTATTAACATTAATTTTTTTTTTTTTTTTTTACATTTCTCTGTGTTGGGGGGGTGGAGAGGGAGAGGAAGAGAAAGAGAACACGCTCACACGCTCACACCATTGTACTTCTGGAGGTCAGAGGATAACTTGTAGGAGTTGGTCCTACCCTGCTTGTGTGCGTTCCAGGGAGTGGCTTTAGACTCTCAGGCTTGTTGGTATGTGCTCTTATCTGTTGAGGAATCTTGTCTGCCAGATTGTTGTTTTTTCATTAGCATATATCCATTAAACACATTGACGTGTTTCATTATGACATTTTCATATATGTATATCGTGCTAATACCCTGCCTATTTTTGATTTGATTGGTTTGCTCTAGATCAGTAATTCTTAACCACCCTAAAGCTGTGACCCTTTGATACAGTTCCTCATGTTGTGGTGACCTCTAACCATAAAATTACTTTCATGGCTACTTTATAACTGTAATTTTGTTGGTGTTATGGATCATAATGTAAATGTTTTCCATGGTCTTAGGTAACTTGTGTGAAAGGGTCATTGACTCCCATAGAGCTTTCAACCTACAAGTTGTGAACCAGTGCTCTGGATGCTGAGTCATTTGTATGCATGTTTGACTATAGTTCTCTTTTTATTTTACTTTTCAAAAAAAATAGGGTTTCAAATATCCCTGATTGGCCTTGAGCAGCTGTGCAGCTGAGGATGACTGACCTTCCCCTCCTGCATCTCTTCCTGAGTGACACAGTATTTGAGTGTTTGTGCTGCTGAGGTTTCCTACACGCTCCATCAACTGAGCTATATCTGTAGCCCCAGTAACAAATTCTTGATCAATGTTGGAGCTCAGAGCTGCCTTTTGAAGACATTTTGGAGACTGTGTAAAAATAGAATTTCTTTCAGTGTTGGAAAATTTAAACAATTCAAACCAGATTTATTTATTACATGTAAGTACGTTATAGCTGTCTTCAGAAACACCAGAAGAGGGTGTCAGAATTGATTACAGATGGTTGTGAGCCACCATGTGGTTTCTGGGATTTGAACTCAGGACCTTTGGAAGAGCAGTCAGTGCTCTTAACTGCTTAGCCATCTTTCTAGCCCTCAAACTAGTTTTTTGTTTTGTTTTTTTTTTTTTGGTTTTTAGAGACAGGGTTTCTCTGTTTCTTGGCTGTCCTGGAAGTCACTCTGTAGACCAGACTGGCCTCGAACTCAGAAATCCACCTGCCTCTCAAGTGCTGGGATTAAAGGCATGTGCTACCACGCCAGGCTCCTCAAACTAGTTCTTAATTGTCTGACTAACTTGGTACATGAAGCTTACATTCAGTTATTCTTCAAGAGGTAATAAACATGATGTAGAATTTGGACTTCAGTAATCCTTAGAAAATTGTATAGTTATCTTTTGGATACATTTGTGTTATTTATTTGTTCTTGTGTTCAGAAAAATTATTTAATTAGCAAGGTTTCCAAACCAGCTAAAATTGCAAGAAAAGCTAAGTGAATATTCTCTGTTGAGATTTCCTGCACCTCAGACAGTCCTTTGTAGCCTAAGTTTTCATCTTCATTCTTATCATTCACATCCTCATGGGCTCTGCACAGTGGCTCTGGAGAAGAGTAAAGGACCCTTGGGAAGCTTGCTCTTCATTATAAGCGGCTGGGTTCTTACAAGACTGGCATGCATCACAGTCTCCTGACTAGGAGTATGTGCTTGGTCTGTTTCACTTGGTAAACTTTGCTGGTGTTAAATGATGACCCAGTTTATGTCAAACGCTTGTTGTTTTTTCCCATTTTATTAGCAAAACACCTGTAATCAGGTTTTCAGATCTCTTTTTTTCTTCCCCTCTCCCCCCCCCCCCCCGGCCTTGGCAGGGTCTTTCTGGAGCCCTGGCTTCCCTGAAACTCTTGTAGACCAGTTTGCCTTGACTCAGCATCCTTTTCCTGCTGCTGCTGCTGCTGCGTTTCTTCCTCCTCCTCCTCCTCCTCCTCCTCGCTTTTTTTGAGTGTAGGTACTGACATGAGCTACCATACACCATACACATATTTCTTTCTTTTCTTCTTCTTCCTCCTCCTCTTCTTTTTTCAAAGATATTGTATATTTATTATTCAAATTTTTACTTTTCTTCCCAGGTTTTCCTTAAGGATGGTCTTACTCTAACAGAAAATTTATCCTAATCTTTTAGTAGTTTTAGACTTATTAATGATTGGCATTATAAGAGCTCACACTCTGGAGCCCATCATCTTAGGAAAACCACAAAAGACTGCTTAGAATTATTATTATTTTTGTTTTTTTTTGAAACAGGGTTTCTCTGTGTAGCTCAGGCTGTCCTGGAACTCACTCTGTAGACCAGGCTGGCCTCGAACTCAGAAATCTGCCTGACTCTTCCTCCCGAGTGCTGGGATTAAAGGTGTGCGCCACCACCGCCAGGCTCTGGAGCCCAACATCTTAAGCATTAGTTGTTCATTATTGTTTGGGTGCTCTCTCTCACTCCTTGTGTGTGTGATTGAGTGTATGCATGCATGGGTGCATTCATGGTGTGTGTGTTTGTGTGAGACAGGTCTTACTGTGAATCCTTAGCTAGCCTGGAGCTCACTATGTAGCATGCATCCAAGGGCAAAGGTTATCTGAACTATTTGATACTATTCAAGAAATGCCTGAATGCGTGCTCATGTATAAGCTCTCTATACCATTGTGAGCAGTTGAAATCCAGAATCTGTGACTTGGTAGTCTGTATTTCTCAGTGGTGCATCTATCGCTCTAGCCTACGTAGTAAGAGCACACGTGTAACCCCAGCCCTCAGAAGAAGCCTGCTTAACATACACAGTGAGTCTTATCTCAAAAAACAACAAAACATATTGTTCTAATTTGCATTATAGGGTACCTAGACATTTCTGTTCATGGGAAACTGGAGAGGGATAGTTTCAGTAGAATACCTACAGCAAAAACATAATATACTTACTAACCTTTCTTTCTTTTAAAGATTTATTTATTTTATGAATGTGAGTGCACTATAGCTGTACAAATGGTTGTGAGCCTTCATGTGGTTGTTGGGAATTGAATTTTTAGGACCTTTGCTCACTCCAGTCAATCAAAGATTTATTTTATTATTATATATAAGTACACTGTAGCTGGCTTCTAACACACTAGAAGAGGGTGTCAGATCTCATTATGGGTGGTTGTGAGCCACCATGTGGTTGCTGGGATTTGAACTCTTCCCCGCTGAGTCATCTCACCAGCCCTCTTTCTTTCTTTTTTGTCTTGTTTTGTTTGTTTGTCTTTTTGAGACAGGGCTTACTATGTGGCTGTGGTTGTCCTAGAACTCACAATGTAGACCAGGCTGTTATCAAACTTACAGAGATCTGCCTCCCTCTACCTTCTTGGTGACCTTTCAGATAGCCACAGATTACCACAGGAACTTAAACAAGCAAAGCAAACAAACATCCCCAAATCCAAAATACATACTATATAGAAGACAGCGTTTTTTTTTGTTTTTTGTTTTTTTTTTACTGTTTACTCTAAGAAAGTTTTATCTTTTACTTATTTTTATTTATTTATTTTATCTTTGAGATAGGGTCTTGTAGCCCAGGTTGGCCTCAGCCTCACTGTGTAGCTAAGAATGACCTTGACCTTAATCTTCTGGTCCTCTCGTCTTTCCCTGGGAGTTTCTAGGTTTGTATCATTCCACGTCCCCCGCCACCCCAATCCCACTTAGTTTTATGTAGGACTGTGGATCAAACCTAGGACTCGGTGAGCACTAGGCAAGAACTTATGGTCAGTTGTGATAGAATCAGTGGGAAGAAAATCTTAAAATGATAAGTACCGTGCAGAGACAACATTGAATTCACAGAAACACCTTTTTTTTTTCAAAAGATTTATTTTATTTATTATATGTAAGTACACTGTAGCTGTCTTCAGACACTCTGGAAGAGGGAGTCAGATCTTGTTAGGGATGGTTATGAGCCACCATGTGGTTGCTGGGATTTGAACTCCGGACCTTCGGAAGAGCAGTCAGGTGCTCTTACCCACTGAGCCATCTCACCAGCCCAGAAACACCTTTCTGTTCGATTAACATGGAGGGTTTATGTGGGAGTGAGTCTGAGCTGAGACTGAGGCTGGGCCGGGGCAAGATGGTAAATGAGGGAGCCATCTGTGAGGTTGTGCTACATGATTTTAAACTAGTCAGGGCTACACAGTGAGACCATCCGTGCCTTTAAAACCAACAGTTGAAGAAGTTGGGGTTGAGCTAGGGCTTTTGCTCTGTGGTACCTCACTTGCCTAGCATGCTCAGAGTTCTATTCCGAGATAGAAAAAAAGTTTGGCCTTGCTGTTAATAGTAGGGAGCCATTGTGCATTATGATGAGATTACAGTTGCTTTAGAAGGTTCTGATGTTGTGAGTGCCATGGAAGTTAGTGCTTTTGAGATAGGGCCTCATTATGTAGCCCTTCTGGCCTGCAACTCACAGATCTTCCTGTTTCTCTTGGGGACACCAAACCCTGCTCGTGTTTTTTAGGTAGAAAATGTTTTTTAGGTAGAAACTATAATTTAGTGAATGTTAGGGATAAGAGAAATTGATAAGGTGAAAGTTACCTTTAAGTTCTGACTTTTATTGCTAGAAGAACAATGTTTATTAATTTAAACACGTAATTCAAGAGTTACGAATAGCTTTTGTTGAAGAAAGCTGTGAAATCTAGCTGAAATAGCTTTCTCAGTTGCGATCTTAAGGTGATGTGAAGAATAGAAGGCACTTAGAAGTTCAAGGTAGGGCTAGGCATGGTAACTCATGCTTGTAACCTGGAAGGCAGAAGACAGAGGATTAACAGTAGTTCTAGGTCATAAAATGAGTTTAACAGACTGAGCTTGAGGCTGGCTTGTGCTGCATGAGATCCGGTTTCAAAAATCCAAGGGTGGAGGGAATCTTAGTTGTTTGGTAGGCTAAGCAGTAGTGATTTTGAGTTTAAATCCTGTTTGGGCAACTCAGAATCCTTTAAAGAAAGTGCTAAGAGTGGTGAATAACATGCATGCAAGTAAAATAACTATACACATAAAATGTTAATTTTTTTTTTTTAAGTGCTGAGGATGTAGTTCAGTGGTAGACTGAACTATACTTGCTTAGCATATATGAAGCCCTGGTTTCAGTGCCCAGGGAAAATTCAAGGGAGAAAAGTTTGGAAATAGAGCAGAGGGAAGAGAGCTTTCTTAATGTGCATGGGTTACCCTGGTTCCATCTTCTGGGCCACCAAAACACAGGGAAAAGATAGAAGGAAAAAAAGAAATAGATTCAAGGTTGGAGTGTGAAGATGTGGAGGGCGCTGGTGTTGACTGGAAGTCCAGTCTTGTGGTCATATGGAGCTTGGCTCTGCTATTGCTTTTTTGTGTACTGGCTTTCCTTAATCAGCATGTTTGAACCTTTCTCGGTGTTCCATAAATAATACATAACTCGTTTGGTTTATTAGAAAAGTTAATAAATTCATTGTATATTTGTGACATTTCTTGGCCTACTGTTCACACTCAGCACTATTTGTATTGGTGTTAAAAATTATAGTTCAGTTCAACAAATGTTTATCTGTAAATGGGGTTGATAAGATGGTAAGATGTTTCTTATCTTTTTAGTTTTTTTTTGTTTTGTTTTTGTTTTTATTTTTTTTTAAAGACAGGATTACTCAACATAGCCCTGGCTATTGTAGAATTTTATATAGACTAGACTAGTCTCAAACACACAAGCTCCATCTGCTTCCTGTCTCTAGAGTGCTACAATTAGAGGTGTGTAGCACAATATGTAGATGTTGTCATATTTTAAACCTAAAAACTCAGTTAAAGGTAACCAATTTAGGATACTGTTATGATAGGAGCAGCAACGCTGTCTTTATAAATTGTGAGGATACTGCTACTTAGGAAGTTTAAGTCAAGCCTTTATCTTCAGTTTCTTTTTAGGCAGAGTTTCTCTGTAGCCATGGTTGTCTTGGAACACTGTGTAGACCAGGCTGACCTCAAACTCAGAGATCCACCTGCCTCTGCCTCCCAAGTGCTGGGATTAAAGGTGTGTGTCACCACCGACTTTTTCCAGTTTTTAATTTTTTAAGTTTTTGATATTTTCTTCAGATAAATGATGTGTTATAATAAAACCTTGCCCTAAAAGAAGCACATTGTACAATGAACAAGAGTTAAAAACCCTGAAACAGAAGCTTAATATCATGAGAAGAGACAAAGAAGGGGAAGATGGGATGGGAATGGAGGACTGCCAGCATAAGGGTCAGATAGCTAGGCTTCCTTGATGAGCATGGAGGAAAGGCAGGGAAATCCTACTTCATGTATGGATGCCACTTGATCTCCGTGGTTGGGGGAAGGACAGCAGGGCTGGAGTGATGGGAGAAGAGTGGTTTAGACAAAGTAGGGAACATCTGCCTTCCAACCTCAGTTTTGTTACTGTAGTCTCCTCACTTTTACATTTCATCTTGTTTTATGTATGTGAGTACTCTGCCTGCATTTATGTATATGTTTCAGATTCCCTGGAGCTGGACTTAACAGCTATGAGCTGTCATGTAGGTGCTGGGAATTGAACCTAGATCCTTTGGAAGAACAGCTAGTGTTCTTAACTACTTAGTTAACTTTCCAGCCCTCTTGACTTTGTTTTCCATTTTTGTTTAATGCCTTATTTTCTTATTGTCTTTCCAGTGGGAGCTTGGGACGGGCCATATAGGATGGATATAGTTATTTCTGTGTAGAAGTAAAAAGCTCTAGATGTGCTGAAATTGTTGATTATTTAGTACTTAGTTCTAAGAAGCTGCAGGTTTCTGTGATGTAATCTCATGTAAAAGCATTGGACAGGTGAGCATCCTGTTGTTTATGGCTATGAAAATGGTACCCTTGGCAAATACTTTAGATTAGCATCTTTAAAATGGGCCAGTGAGGGGGTCAGAGAGATGGTTCAGTGGTTAAAAGCAGTGGCTGCTCTTTCAGAGGATCCAGGTTTAATTGCCAGCCCCCACATGGCAGCTCACCACTGCCTATAATCCCAGATCCAGGAGTTCTGACACCTTCACACAGATACACTTGCCGGCAAAATGCTAGTGCACATGAGATAAAAAATGGGCTAATACTACCAGATAATATCATATGATAAGATAATGTAAAAACCTTTCTAAACTGCAACACTTCAAATATAAGGAATAGACAGGAACCACTGGAGATACAAGTACATGCTTATGAAATAGTCTGTGACATATTTCCAGGAAGCCAAGGTGTGATTGTGAACCAGCTTGAGTGCTAAGCTAGGCATGTGTATCAGAAGAAAGAGGTAACGACTACCCTTTGTTTTTGGGGGTGGTGGTGGTTGGGAAATAATGTGCATATTAGAGTGAGGAAGATGGGGCTGTAAGATTTATTATGCACAGAGATTAATGCTTCTTGACTTTACTACTCCTCTTTGCCTTATGAAGGAGAAAGACAAGCATACGGTACCATAAAGATGCCAGCTGTGTTGTCCTCTGTAGTCACTGAGGGGCTTTCAACAATGACCTCCTGGGTGTCTCTGGGGATTTAAATGGTCTAGAGTAGAGTCCAGTGTGCTTTCTGTTTTTCCTTAAAAGTAGGCAAATGGGTCCTATGGAGCACCTGGAGTATCGGGTTCATCTTTGGATGTAAGACCTTAAAGTGAGCAAATCTCCTTGGTATGTCTGGAGTAAATTACAGTTTTTGTTCCTTTGAGGCAGGGACTTATGTAGCCCAGGCTGTCCTCCTTTTTGATCTTCCTGCCTCTACCTTCTCAGTGGTGAAATTACTGCTAGTTGTCATCATGTCCTGTTTATGGGGTACTGGCAGTCAGACCTGGAGCTTTTTGCATGCTAGATAGCACTCTATCAACCGAAGTCTGCCTTTTTTTTTTTTTTTTTTTTTTCTTAGAATTGAGTAATTTAGTTTGCCTTTCAACATTTTTTCTTTTAGAAAAGCTTCCTAAGCTTTTGTTAGTAAAATATGCTCTATATTAAAATTGT
>NC_034607.1:40748904-40749897 GCF_900095145.1 Mus pahari
TGTCCTGGAACTCACTCTGTAGACCAGGCTGGCCTCGAACTCAGAAATCTGCCTGCCTCTGCCTCCCAAGTGCTGGGATTAAAGGCGTGTGCCACACACTGCCTTGCTAGGGAAGAGCTTTCTTGTACACACATAGAGAGAGAGAAGGAGCGAGGGTGGAGGAATGGAGGGAGGGAGAGACAGAGACAGAGAGAGGCAGAGAGAGACTGACTGACTGAATGACTGTATAGTATGCCATTTGGTGATAACATTTAAGTTAGTATGGAATGAAATCTTAGGTGGCTAAAGCAATATGTGAGGACTAACTTCTGTGTCTGATGTTGTTCAAAGAATCCATAACTATCTGTAAATAAATTGTTGCTGTTTGACAGAGTTGACAGTGTGAGAAGTAACTCTGTTGCAAATCAGAACAATCCTATTTGGAGTATGCCCATGTGGATTTCTATTTGCAGCTCATGTCTGAAGTTCTGTTTGGGACTTAATATAGATAACACACATCCCCAGAATGCCACACAGACCCTTTATCATTCCTTACAGAGCCCTTATTTTAAGGCGGTCCAAGTCATACTTTATCCAGCTGTTTGTGTGTACTCCAAAGTGTCTGGACAGGAGAAAGTTCCCTCGCTAGCTCTGCTTCTCTCCTCATTACTCTACTCTCTTCCAAAACTATTTCAGACAAAGATGTTAATCCTCACATTGTGCTTGAGCTTAAACAGAGTCCTGACGGGGGAAAATGTGTGTTCTGAGATGCAGAGAGACCTAACCATGACAGTGCACATACAAAAAACCTAGGCTCCCTTGCAGGCAGCAGTACTATGTCTTAGAATGAACACTACCCATGGGATATTTTCAGTAGCGATTATACTTTGAAAACTTTGTCAGCTGGGTTTTGTGGCTCATGTCTGTGATTCTAATACACTTGGGAGGATGAAACAGGAGGATTGCTGTGGGGTTTGAAGCTTGGGAGACTGTGTGTGTGTGTGTGTGTGTGTG
>NC_034607.1:40749908-40780817 GCF_900095145.1 Mus pahari
TGTGTGTGTGTGTGTGTGTGTGTGTGTGTGTGTGTGTGTGTGTGTATATTTATAATTTTGTGCTTTCTATAGTGTTAATAGAACTGGTTGTACAGAGCACAGGTTTTTTTTTTTTTTTTTTTTTTTGGTGCTGAAGATTGAATCCAGGGAGGGCATATGGTAAGCAAGCAGGCCATTATCGCCCTAGACCTTGGCCAACTATGTTACCTTTTTGATCCTGGATTCTTGTATTAGCATGCCTTTGAAATTTAGTAACATTGTTATGCATATTGCTTGTTGAGATTTATTTTTGAATAATATTCCATTATTACATACTGTTTCTTTAAGTCTGCCATTCTGAAGCATTTTTGGTTATTTACAATATTTGGTGATTGAGTAGAGCTGTCATAAGCATCTGAGTTCAAGGTTTTATGTGATCATAAGGCTTTCTGTCTTCCAGTGGAATGGAGAGGCACATAGGATGTGCACACTTAACTTTATTTTTAAAAAGCTGCCAACCACTGTGACTGCATGTTGTATTTCCATTAGAAACACATCAATTCTGGTCCCTTTATGTTCTTGCAGCACTTCATAATATCTATATATTGTGACAATGTCTGCATTACCTGCTACTTAGTCAGCTTCCTAACCCTATAACAAACACCTGGGACAGTCAACTTAAGAAGTAAAAAGATTTATTTAGTAACTTTTAGAGGTGTTTTTATTTGTTTGTTTGTTTGTTTTAGGTTTTTCTAGATAGGATTTCTCTGTGTAGCCCTGGCTGCCCTGAAACTCATTGTGTATACCAGGCTATTCTCAAACTCAGAGATCTGCCTGCCCCAAGTTGGGGTTAAAAGTTTGTGCCACCACCACCAAGCTATTTTTAGAGGTTTTAGTGTTTGGGCATGATGGAAAAGAATACAGAGTGGGGCCGGACCGTTTTCCTGGCTGGGAAGTAAAGAGAGAAAAGGAAGTTCTGATTTCTCCTTTAAGGTCCTAAAGGGGATTGTGATGCCATAATCATACGGTCCCTTCAGCTTCTAGTGGCCCTTCCTTGGAAGCAAGGTCTACACTTTATAGACCTTTAGAGCATATTTTTTTTTCATTTTTTAGTAGATATTTCTTTCATTTACATTTTAAATGCTATTCCGAAAATCCCCTATACCCTCCCCCCGAGCATATTTAATATCCAGATTTTAGCATCACCGAGAGTGATCTGTTTACTCTTTGCAATTGTTAAAATCCCAATAACCTTTTTTCAGAAATTAAAAAAAAAAATCTTATTTAAAATTCATAGGGGATTTTAAGGGACTTGCTTGGAATATTCAAAGCAATCTTGAAAAAGACAAAAGTTAGGTAGGGATGTAACTTTGTCAGTACTTGGGGGAAGGAGATTGGTGAATTTACACTTCCTGATCACAAAACTAAACTGCAAAGTTACAGTAATTAAAATAGTGTGGTACTGAGGAAAGGGATATGGCTCAGTAATACAAGGCTGGGCTAGTATGCACAAGTGCTGGGTTGGATCATAAACTGCAAATGCAAATAATGGTACTGATGTAGATGTGGACAGCTGTAGAGCATGATGGGATGGATAAAGAGTCTAGAGATATACCCTCAAACATAATGGTTTATGTTTTTTGACAAGGGATCAAATCCATTATTTGGGGAGTAAGGATGGTATAAAACAAATGATTCTGGGATACCTGGTTGAATCTGTGTATGCAGATCTGTCTCCATCCCTGTTCTCTCAGAGGGAAAGAATATTATCTAAGAATAGTATGGTACAAATAACTTTCCTGCAGTTCCTTCCTTTATTCAACTCTGTCACTTTAAGTTGTTTACCACATCTGCTTTTTGTCTCATGTAGATTGTTCCCCCACCCTCATACGGTCTTAGTTTTGTAGAAAAGGTTGCCTTGAAATTTCTGCTTCTGCCTTGGCTTCCTATCTGCTGGGATTGCAAATGGGTATCTCCATGCTCAACTGTGTATAGAGCAGCATTATAGCTGCCAAGTTCAAATCAGTTTCTGTTGAGACTGACTATAGTTCATACTCCAGTCTGCTCTAATCATGGTTTTAATAAACTTCTTTACAGTTCAGTGTCTCAGGCAGGATTGTTGGTTTTAAAATTTTAATTGTTGAATTTTTGTTCTTTTAACAGCTAAACCAGGTGGACAGGTGAAATGTCAGTATATTTCTGCTGTGGATAAAGTTATATTTGTGGATGATTACGCAGTAGGTTGTAGGAAGGACCTTAATGGGATCTTGTTGCTAGACACTGCTCTACAAACTCCAGTTTCAAAGCAGGATGATGTGGTTCAGCTTGAACTTCCCGTCACAGAGGTAAGTAGAAACAGATGTGTTCCTTGCTAGAGGTAACCTCTGACCTTTGAGTAGTAAGTGAATTAAGTTGTCCTTAGGGCATAAGGTTTACAAGTTGTGCTTTAAGGACATTGTATAGTTGCTCCCGTTAAAGCAAAGGCTTGAGTCCTGAGCCACACCTTTAAATACTTACCTTTCTCTGCA
The DNA here is from genome assembly GCF_900095145.1 of Mus pahari. Classification (NCBI taxonomy): domain Eukaryota; kingdom Metazoa; phylum Chordata; class Mammalia; order Rodentia; family Muridae; genus Mus; species Mus pahari. The sequence goes on from NC_034607.1 coordinate 40,752,416, forward strand.
TAACGTGACTGGTGCCTGTTGACGTGTTTTAGGTATGAACTGTTCTTTGGCCACAGGATAAGCAGTGGTAACAAGATTCTAATACAGTGAATTAATAAAACACTATGGCTTATGTGTAGTAATGCCCAGGGCTAGATGTGGAGCCCACTCTGCCAGCCTCAACATTTTGGTTAGATGGTGATTTGTGGACAGTCGCTCCAAGTCCCACCATTTCTTAAGTTGTAGGAGACCAGCGGAGCACATCTTTTCTTAATCCCCACTTCTCTGTTTTCTCCTCCTTTCTCTTTCACTTCTGTTTCTTCTGTCTGTCTGTCTCTTTTCCCAACACCCCTTCCCCTCTCTCCTTCTGCTCTTCTACTCTTCTTCATTCCCTTCAAACCCTTTTCATGATGGACACAATTTAGTTACACAACATAACAAGACTGAGAAACAGATAAGAAAAATTTGAGACTATCTCACATAGCCCAGGCTGGCTTCCAGCTAACTCTGTAGTCAAGAGTAGTTTTGAACTCTTTTTTTTTTTTTTTGGTTTTTCAACACAGGATTTCTCTGTGTAGCCCTGGCTGTCCTGGAACTCACTCTGTAGACCAGGCTGGCCTCGAACTCAGAAATCTGCCTGCCTCTGCCTCCCGAGTGCTGGGATTAAAGGCATGCGCCACCACGCCCGGCTCCTTCCTTTTTTGGGTTTTCGAGACAGGGTTTCTTTGTGTGGCCCTGGCTGTCCTAGAACTCTCTTTGTTGACCAGGCTGGCCTTGAGACTCACTTGGCTCTCTCTGCTTCCTGAGAAAGGGTGTTCACTCTTATCCGGCAAGTATTTTAAGAAAATACTGTCCTCTCCTTTTAACCATGTGGGTCACAGGATAGAGCTTAGGTCAGGTTTGGTGGCAGCTATCTTGATCTGCTGAGCCATCTCCTTGGGCTGCAAATATTTTTTTGGGTAGTATCATTGTAAACATTCCTTCTCTCTAGATGGCATTTACTACATTATACTAGTTTTGGAAGTTAAGAATGGGATTCTAAAGCCAGGCATGGTGGCGTACGCCTTTAATCCCAGCACTTGAGAGGCAGAGGCAGGGGGATTTCTGAGTTTGAGGCTAGCCTGGCCTACAAAGTGAGTTCCAGGACAGCCAGGGCTACACAGAGAAATCCTGTTTCAAAAAAACCAGGAAAAAAAAAAAAAAAGAATGGGATTCTAACTTGGTTTGATGACTTTCAAATGCATGTTTTGTTTTTGTTTGTTTTGTTTTTGTTTTTTTAAATCAGCCATAGGTTTCTGTTGAGTTTTAGTTGAATCTGTCTAGCATTGCTGAGGCTGGCTTCTCATACTGATTGTTGAGTGGCTTTGTGTTAGAAGAATCTTGTATTTGTGTTTAAAAGTTGACATGTTTCACTTTTGATTATAGTTTTAGCTTGTTTATTTTTCTTTGTTTAATTTATGGTAATTACTGTATTGATATATTGCCTTCTAGCTACTACATTGAATGCATTGCTTTAATTCATTTAAATGATTACCTAGGTTTATATAAAATTAATTGTAAGGTTAAGCTTTGTATAGTTAAAACTATCACAAAAAAGCTGAATAAAGATCTGTTTTATTGTGTTTAATTTTTTTTTTTTTAAATTTAGGCACAGCAGCTCTTATCAGCATGTATAGAAAAGATAGATGTTTCTAGTACAGAGGGTTATGATTTGTTCATCACACAGCTCAAAGATGGTTTAAAAAATACATCTCATGAAACTGCAGCAAACCATAAAGTTGCTAAGGTAAGAATTAAAGTGTATTTGGGGCTGTGATGGACTAAGGTGCTCTTCCTGTCCTGTTCCTCTAGAATGTTCTAACTGCCCCTTTCTCTTCTTTACGGGAGATAGCATCTTCTATGATATGGTTGAAACTCCAGTGTTTCTGTGGTGCTGAGATTGAGCCCACCGTCTTAGATAATGGTAGGCTAGTGCTCTACCATTGAGTTATATTCATGACTAGCTAAAAACTATTTGTTGAGGGTTACTTTTTTGAAAAAAGATTTGAAATATGTATAAGTTTTTTGCCTTCATGCATGCCTGTGTACCATATGCATATAGGATCCATGGAGTCAAAGGAGGACATTGGCTCTTCTACAGTTGGAGTTATGGACAGCTGTTAGCCATCATGTGGACACTGGGAATTGATCAGAGGTCCTCTGGAAGTGCTTGTAACTGTTTCAGCCCCAAACTCAGTTTATTCCTTTTTTTCCTCCTTAACTCTGTGTGTGTGTGTGTGGTGTGTGTGTGTGTGTGTGTGTGTGTGTGTGTGTGTGTGTGTATTTCCTGCATGTATATTTGTGCAACACTCATGTGCCTGGTGCTCATGGAAGCCAGAAGTAGGGTTTCCGATCGCCAAGAATTGGAGTTATACATGTGAGCTGCCATATAAGTGTTGGGTTTTGAAACTGGGTCCATTGGAGGACAAGCCAGGGTTCTAAACCACTTAGCCAGCTTTCTAGATATTAGGTCTTATTACTTCCTCCCCTCCCCTCCCCTCCCCTCCCCTCCGCTTACTATGTAGACCAGGCTGACTTCAAATTCAAGAGATCCGCCTGCCTCAGCCTCCCAAGTGCTGGGATTAAAGGTGTGCTCTGCCACCACCACCCTACTTTTAGTTTCTGTGAGTGCTTTTGTTTACTATGTATCCAGGCTTCTATGATCATCCTTAGTGCGCTGTATTAGTTGAGAGGTTGCTGAATGAGCCTTTGTTAAGTAAGCAGACTTAGATGAGAATGAAAACATATTTATGGAAATGTGGTCTTTTTTTTTTTATTTTTTCAAAAAAATTAAGCTACTTACTAATGTGTATGTGAGAGGTATGAGGGAGAGTAAGAGAGACCAAGAGACTGCATGCCACCACAATGCCTGTATTTAAGCACAAGCTGGGATTCATTTCTTTTTATCAAAGGAGTTCTGGGGATTGAACTCTGATCTTCAGACTTCATTTGGCAAGTACCCTTAACTGCTGATTCCCATCAGTAGTCCCATTTTGTCTTTCCTTCTCTTCCTTTTCCCCTTCCCCCTTTCCTTTCTTCTCCCTCCTCCTCCATTCCTTCCCCTTTCCTCCTCCCTCACCCTCTTCTCTCCTGTGCTTTTGAGGCAAGACCTTACTGTCCATCCCTGGCTGTCTTGAGATTATTGACCCTGCTTTTCCTCTCCTGAGCACTTGGACTACAGGTCTGTGTTAGAACACCTTGTTTTGTGTTTTCTTTTTTTTTCTTTTTTTGTGTTTTCTTTGAAATTGTTTTTGGTAAGTTAGGTGAAGAGAAATTTCTTTGAGTAAAATCCTTGGATATAATTACTTTATATTACTTTCAGATTTTCTCTTAAGTTGTAAGTATAATAGATAATAACAGGTACAGGTTGAAATTAAAAGTTGTTTTCCTAAAAGTAAAATTTCCATTCACAATTTTCTTTCAAGCACAGTTGTGAGCTTACTTAAATAATGGTTTTTCACATTTTTCCTTAGGCTATCTCTTTGGTATGTTTTCATGCTCATCCTTAAAGAGAGATGTGAAATCTTAAAAATATTTGCATTTATTTTCTTATAATAAAAAAGCCTAGTGTCACACTAGTGACCCTCCTGCTGCAGTTCCTTGATGCTGGCATTCATGTGTACACTGCCATTCCTACCCTAATATTTGCATTGAATTTTGTTTTGTACTTTTACCATGGTTTTTCTAGTTTGTAACTCCAGCAATGAAAGATTTTGTTTAAGAAAGCATAAGTTTTAATGTGATTTTCAGTCGAAGAACTGTATTATAAGAAATTGATTTAAGAAATATTAAAGAACTTAGCTGGGAAAAGAAAGCTGTGATACAAAGCTGGTACCTACAGAAAGCAGGGACAGAGAAAGAGATTGGTGTTGTTGGAATTGACGTGAGTCCTCACTTTATGACCACAGTGATGTTGTGGTGCTGTGCCCTTGCACTTAGTGAGAGCACCTCGTACCCCTACCCCCACCCCCACCCTACCCTCACCCCTGTGGCTATAGCATGTTTAGTAGGAAAGCTTGGCCCTAGAATACAGTAATTGTGTTACTGGGGTGGGGGTGGGGCTGAAATAAGCTTTTTGTTGTTGTTTTTCCCCTGTGGTTCTACAAATCCTTTTGATAAGGAAGCTTTTCATTTATCAACAGGTTAGATTTAGAAACAAAGATTTTTATTCTTTTTCTCTTAACATTAAAATAATACTATTGCCAGGCGTGGTGGCTCACTCCTTTAATCCCAGTACTCGGGAGGCAGAGGCAGGTGGATTTCTGAGTTCGAGGCCAGCCTGGTCTACAGAGTGAGTTCCAGGACAGCCAGGGCTACACAGAGAAACCCTGTCTCGAAAAAACAAACAAACAAACAAACAAAAAAACCCAAAAAACCAAAAAACTGAAATTATACACACACATATATATATAGTTTTGTGTGTATGTGTGTCTGTCTATCTGGTCTTATAGTTTACATATTGGTTCATAGAACTGTATGAAGAAGTCAGATCTTTCACTATAGGTTTTAGAGAGTCAGTTCAGGTCTTAGTAACAAGACCCTCAAACCCATTGCCCTGGCCATCAAATCTTGTTTTTTCTTTTATCAGATTTTTCGAGTTACATAGGCTACTGCCTTCAAGCTTGGGCAAGAATATGCTGGGCTCAGTGTTCTGAGTGCTGGGATGATAATAGTATACCACCTCATCAAGCCAGTGCTCTTTCTCTCATCTGTTTTTATGTGGTAGTGTTGTATTTTGTGCAGTGTATGGGTTGGTCCATGTGCACAGAGACCAGAGGCCAGCATTTAGTGTATCCCTCTCCCTGAATCTGGAGCTCACTCATGAGGTTAGGCTCACCAGCCCAGGAGCTCCTGGGACCCCCCTGCTCCCTTCACCCCATTGTTGGGTTACAGACATGTAGCTCTGCATAAGGCTTTGATTTGAACTCAGATTCTCCACTTGTTTGACAGTCACTTTACTGTCGGAGCCATCTGCCCAGCCCTAAAGCTTTTTCTTGATAAAACTCAACTTCATTAAAAACAAAATTTAAACAAAGCAAAGCAGCGGCACCACAGGAAGTGCTGTGAGTAGCTACAGACTCTAGAGTTCCATGGAGGCTCTTCTTGGTCTGGTCAGTCACTGATGCGTTTTCTCATGACTTCTTCGGGCCATGCACTTTGTTGTTTGCCTGTCCATTTAGTAGCAGAAGGAGCTTAAAATTGCTGGGCATCCGTCTCAGCCACTTTGGTAGAACGATTGTACTTTTCCTGGAGTTTTCTTCTGTGGCAAAACAAATTGTGTAGCTTACAGCATAGAAAAGAAGAAAAAGCCTGTGACCAGCTCTATTAAATGGTGCACATGTTGGAGTGCACTGTCGCGTCTAACTTGTGATATGAGCTATGACTAGAGTCCTGTGATGTGGACTTCTTCACTTTCAGGGGTCACCAGAGTTAGGGTTAACTATTAGTGGTCATGTATTGTACATTACCTTCTTAAGAAAAAGATGTTTTGGATACCATGTTAAGTAAATTTCACGAGTAAGAGCCCGTTGCTGGAATTTTTTTTTTTTCTTTGAAATACTTTCCTTGATCAGAGATGAAGTCTAGAATACTAACGTGGTACAGAAGGTGTTCTATTGTTCTCCATACTATAGTGTGTGTGATGTTTTGGAAGAAGCACTATGAGCTGAACATGTACACATACAATACACCTTTACTATAGGGAAACACATTGTTGCTCAATCTGTCTGGATTTATCCAGTATAGTCAACCTGGCTAGCTGGCTATCTACCCTCAAAAGTAGCCAATGGTAGCTTCATTATAATTTATTAATTCAAATAAGGCAGCATGCTCAAATATGCTAAGTATTAACCCTATGGGGGCGATTTTCTGACCTGCTGGATCCTTTATTAAGAAGGTTTATTAAGGTTGTACATCCCTGAATTGTTGACCCTTTTCTGCCTGCCATGTCTTAATAGAACATTTAAGTTCTTAGCCACTGTGTCTTCCAGTTTGATATCAGTGGCACAAGTGGCCTGTAGAAGGTATTAGGAGGATAAGGATTTTTATAAGCTGGATTACAGCAAAGCGCATGAGACATGGAGTTAATGTTAAATCAGGAGTACTCAGTGTGGTCCCTGCCAGGTAAAAGTCGAGTTTAAGATTACCAGCGACAGGCTTCCGACAGAATTTTATAACCGCCTACTAGGTATCTGGGAATGTGTTGATAAAGATGCCTCTTTTGGGTCAGCATTTGAAATGTTTCATACTTGGTAGTATTTTAAAAAATGTTTTGTTTTTCTGAGATAGAGTCTAGTTACATAGCCCTGGTTGTCCTGGAACTCACTGTATAGTTTAAGCTGGCCTCAAAGTCATAGTGATTCTCCTGCTTCTGCCTCACAAGTGCTGGGATTAAACCCAGCAATGCCTTTTGTAATCCCCAGTCATTCTTGGAGATTATTGACATTGTACAAAGGCCAACAGGTGGACTAAGTGGAGCTGAGAATTTAATTACTACCTCCTGACTCCACCTTCCCAGACTAAACTTGAAATCAGTTCCACCCAGCATTTATATGGGCTTCTGGCGATCCAAACTCCAGAGCTCAATGCTAGTAACTTCGAGTCATCTCCCCCATTGTGTGGTGCTGGGAATTGAACCTAGGGCTTTGTGCATACTGTGCAAGCACTCAGCTATTAAGCCATAACCCCAGTCTTCATTCTTTTTTTTTTTTGCAATTCAAATAATATTTTTTACCATTAAAACTTTATGGTTATATGGCTTAATAGTAGTATACTAGTGTGCTAGTGTATACTGGACTGAATGGAGACAGTTTTAATACGTGATCTGGGGACAGAGCATAAAGATGAAATTAATGGAAAAAAAAAAAAGCCGGGCGGCAGTGGTGCACGCCTTTAATCCCAGCACCATCAAAAAAAAAAAAAAAGATGAAATTAATGTATAAATTTATTTCTCTGGGAAAAATACAGTTGGAACCTTTATAGTCTACGCCCTCCCCTGTCCGCCTTTGTTTTCCACGTGTTTGTAATATTATATATTAATATCAATATATTCATTATTCATTAATATTAATATATAATATTAAATAACGGTTTTGGGTTTTTTTTTATTTGTTTCTTTGTTTGAGACAGGGTTTCTTTTTTGTTTGTTTTTTTGTTTGTTTGTTTTTTCGAGACAGGGTTTCTCTGTGTATCCCTGGCTGTCCTGGAACTCACTTTGTAGATCAGGCTGGCCATGAGCTCAGAAATCCACCTACCTCTGCCTCCCAAGTGCTGGGATTAAAGGCATGCGAGACAGGGTTTCTTGATATAACTCTGAGTGTCCTGAAACTCACTAAGTAGACCATGCTGCCCAAGGGCTCCCAGTGACCCAACTGTCTCTGCCTTTCAAGTGATGGGATTAAGCGTGTGCCCTATCATTCCCAGCACTATTCACTATTGTAAATATGTGTGTGTATGTGTGTGTGTATTCATGTGAGTGCCAGTGCTCTCAAAGACTGGAAATGACAGATCTAGGGCTACAGGCCATTGAGACATCTGATGTAGGTGCATGGATTTTATCCATATCTCCAGCCTCAATGATATTAACATTTATTGGATGTTGTTTATGATGGATTTGGGCTTGTAATTTCTATTTCTGGGTTATGATGAGAAGATAACACAGACATAAATGTGCTAAGGTGGATTAAATCATCTCTTAGAGCAGTAATGGTAGTTGTCCAAATTCTTACTAATGGAGGACTGTGTGCCTGCCCACCTTGTGTTTAACATTGTTCATTCAGGGTGCTGTAGCTTTTAGACTGGTGGGCTACATCATACTGTGTTTTCTTTTTTGGGAAAGAGGATTTGAGAGACAGTCTCATTCTGTAGCATAGGCTAGCCTGGAACTAGACAGTTCTCCTGCCTCAGGTTTATAAGTGTTGGGATAACAGGTGTGGCCTATCTTATTTAAATACTGTTATCTGCTATCTTGTCCTAAGTTGTCTTTTTCAGAGTAGTTAGGGTTTCAGTTTTTCTTTTTGTGGCTCTGGGAATTGAACCTAGGGCCTTGTTTATGCCGGGCAAGTGCATGGCCATTGAGCTCATGTAAACTTTTTTTTTTAAAATATTAAATGAAAATTCAGTTTTCTGTGTGTGGTGGTATACACCTTTAATCCCAGCACTTGGGAGGCAGAGACAGGTGGACCTGTGGATTCTATGTCAGCCTGGTGTATATAGTGAATTCAAGGATGGGACTATGTAGAGATTCTGTCTCAAAAAAGAACAAGAGCAATAACAAAATCAAACAGTAACATAACAACAACAAACAAATAAGCCCTGACAAGACAAACCAAATCAAACAGTTTTAAAATGAAATAAGTGTCTATATTTATGAGATGCAATGTGATATTTTGATATATCAATATACTGTGGAGAGATTAAAGAAAATGAAACATTGTATCTTTACCACCTTACAGGTTTGTTTCTTTCTGGTGAAAATATTTGAAATCTGTACTTTTCTTAGGTTGAGTATACAATAAGTTATTAACTATGGCCAGCATGCTGTAAATAGCATTATGGAAATAATAGGTTGCCAGATTGGTGATCAGCAGCTAATCATCACATCTGTCCTTCCTGGTACTCTGTACCCTTTGCCCAGCCTCCTATACTCTCAAATCAGCTCCAGTGAGTGTCACTTTACTCTTTGGTGCTATGAGTTACATTGTATAACTCTCACATGTTCATGACATCATTTATATTTCTCGTTCTGTTCCCAGTCTATTATAATTAAGTTGCTTAATACCCTTCACCTTTATCCATGTTGTCACAGAATGATGGAGTTACTACCTTTTAAAAGGCTTTTCAATATACTATTTTTCTGCATGCACCTATGTACTCACCCACAATACCATACAGTATCTATTCATCCACTGATGGAGACTTTGCTTGCTTTTCTGTACCTTGGCAGTTTTAATAAAATACTTAATTTTTTACTTTATGGCAAATTATTGCTATAAACAATGAACTGATAGTATAATTGACATTAGGGATACATGGTTATTTACTAGATCAGGTAAAGGTAAGATTTTGGTTAAAACTGTGGAGAAGTATTGCTTTGCTTATTATATTCCTGTCTCTTTCAGTGGGCCACAGTTACATTTCATCTTCCTCATCATGTATTGAAGTCTATTGCCAGTGCCATTGTGAATGAACTTAAGAAAATAAATCAAAATGTTGCTGCCTTACCTGTGGCGTCCTCAGTGATGGACAGATTGTCTTACCTCTTACCCAGTGCACGTCCAGAACTTGGAGTTGGGCCAGGCCGTTCTGTAGACAGGTAGGACCCTTGTGCCTGGAGTGTGCTGAGGTTGAATTTCTAGTTTTAAGACTTAAGTAAAAACTACTGCAGATATGCTTATGATTAGAATGTTCTGAAAGTAGATTTTTACTTATATGTAAATGTTGTGAGCTGACAGCTGCCCTTGGACATACCTTTTCTTCTCTAAAGAATTATAAGGGGAGCCCAAGACTGTATTTTGAAAATTCCAGTGCTAAGTGAATATTTGAGGAAATTTTAAGCCATTTATTGGTTGGGTGTGTAGTATTTCACCATTAATGAAATTTACTGACCTTTGACATGAATTCTGACAAATACTGTGTAGAAATGTAAGGGTAAGTAAAGTGCATACAGTTATCACCTTGGAATGGTGAGATATGATCAAATAAATACTTTGTAAAATATCTGTGAAGTTCTCAAGATAAACATTGGGTGGAGTTCATTGGAGTATGGAGGAGTAGGTATGATTAAAATACATTGTATTCACAATGAATGCAATGAAGGTCTCATGAGCAAAACAACTGCTCCCGCCCCCCCCCCCTTAGTTGTTTGGAGTAGTTGCCTTAAAATTTTTATGCTGTTTGCCCTAGATTTAAACAGTACTATGAAAATCATACTGCTGCCACCAGTTCTTTTCAGATTTATTTAGTACCGTTTTATGTAAATCTAAAGCTTACAATGTCTCATGTATGACGTTTCATCAGATGAGTCACTGTCTTTACATTCCCTGAAGTACATTTACAAATAGTGTATGGTGAAGCTAGCAAGTGTAATTCTTAGTGAATGAATTTTTAACTTAAATATGGCTCTTATATTCATAGCATGTAGCAGTTTATCCTTTACATTATTCATTTTCCTTATTTGCATTAAGTAATTTATTACAGACACAATTCCTATTAATTGTATTAGCAAGTGGTGAGGATTTTCATTTGCTAGAGTAATGCTGTTCTCTGTGTCTTTTGGTCAGAATAACAGCGTATGCCACGTGAAATCTGAATATCAGTTGCTAAGTGTTATGGCTACCATGAAAATATTCTTGGAACCTGTTTGGAAGGGATCAGAGAAAAAGAAGTGTGTGGTTACAGCAGGCTTGTCTGAGTAGTTCAGACCTTGAGATCTTAACGACTCTGCAGTGTTCATTTGCAGTTACAGTGCTGTCTCTGAAGATGCTACTGCATACTATGATAAGTGTTGTATTTTAGGGAATGAGATCATGAGATAGGATTTTCTTTTGTTTAGTTACTTGTGACAAGAAGCAACTTGAGGAAGGAAGGGCTTATTTTAGCTTATAATTTGAGGCTACAGCTCCTAGGGGACAGGAACAGAGAACAGTGAATGCTTGTGCTAAACTTAATTCTCCCTTTTCATTCACGCTTGAACCTCATACAGACTAGTGGCTCCCAAATTAAGGGTTTATTTATTTATTTATTTGTTTATTTTTAAATATATTCCCTCTTCAATCACATTTCTCTAGCAATTGTGCCTGAGGGATATGTCTAGGTGATTCTAAATCTAGTCATATGTTCCTTCTGTGTATGCTAAAATATCCTCAAATACTAATTTGATGTACTTTCCAAGTTATTTTATTAATAAATTAATCTACAGAAACATGGGTAGACATAGTGAGTTGAAGCTAGCCCTGCTATATGAGACATTGTCTCACCCTCCCTTCTAGCAAAGACATAACCTATACATGGAACTTTTCTAGCCCTCAATGTTTATATTTTCTAAACAAGGAAATGTCTATTTTTTGTACTTCAAGGGTCTGTATCCTGGGCTAACAGAATTGCTACCAGGTATACTTAGCTGAGCTGAGCCCAGGGTCCTGTGCTTCTTGTGCATTGCTGGGGATTGGATCCAAGGGCTTGATGCACGCCAGGCAGCTGCTTCATGTTCTAATACTGTTGTGCCCCTCCTTCCCCAGCACGCATGCGCTCTCAACAGTCAGAACGCAGTTACATGTCACCTAGAGCACTGGTGTTGGAATAGTACAGTTTTGTTGAATGAATTCGTTTTGGAGTGCTATGTAGAAATGTATTTTTCTGGTCTGTTTTTTCATTATTTTTCTGTTATTTTCCATTCAGTTACTGTGTATAGAGCTATGAAAACAAGAGGAAGCTTTGCTCATAGTATGCTCTTATCTGAAAGCTTTGGGACTTTAGTTTGTTATTGTCCTTAACAAATTCACTGATGCCCTGAGTTATAGTTTGCCATAGCTTTGAAGTAAAGCATTTTACTATGAGCGAGTGAAGATTTCATTGTTAAATTCTCCAGGGAGTCTCATAAGGCTGTTTTTCAGCTCATGAGATTTTTGCCTCAGGCTCCTGAGTGCTGTGGTTATTGACTGCATAACACTTTTCAAAATTTAATAGAGTTTCTGGCTTTAGTGGTACACACCTTTAATCCCAGCAAGGAGAGTGAGGCTGTGAGTTTTAAGCCAGCCTATTCTGCATAGTAAGTTCCAGGCCAGTAAGTGACAGTCAGGGCTACACAGTTGAAACACTGTCTTGACCTAAGCTAAGCTAAAGTAAAGTAAACCAAACTAACTAAAGTTTGTTAGAGCCACAGCTCCGCTAGAGGAAGAATACCCCCGCCCCCCGATTTCTAGTTATTAGAACAACCAGAAAAAAAAAAAAAAAAAAAAGAAAGACAAAAAGAAAAAGAAAAGAAAGAAAAATGAAGGACTGCCTAAATGTTTAGACAATATATCGGAGACAGACACCCACTTAGCCAGCTTATGGCCTAAGGAAAAGGTGCAGGGCTCTATGTCAGTCAGCCTCTTCATTTCTTGCTCTCTGATTATTAGTTGATTGAACCTACCCGTGGAATTAATTTGATTTCTATAGTCAGTAACCAGATTTTCTGTTTCTTTACAGTTGGGGAATTTAAACCTACTAAAACAATTATTTTTAGTTGAAAATAAAAATTTGAACATAATCATTCCCATGTTTTAAATAGATATTTCAGTTTGGGTCCTCTCTCCAATTACTTACTGTTTCTTTACTATTAGGGCATTGATGTATAGTGAAGCTAACAGAAGGGAGACTTTCACTTCATGGCCTCATGTTGGCTATAGGTGGGCACAGCCAGATCCCATGGCTCAAGCTGGATTTTATCACCAGGTAAAAAATATCATTAATAGATTTTTTTTTTCTGCAACCTAGCTATGTACTTTATTATGATGTTAGTCCTATGTCCTACATTGTGAATGTAATGGACATATACTTACTGGGTTATTTAATACTTAATCTTTCAGATTAAGGCATTTGCTCTTTTTGCTATCAAATTGATGTGTTCTTTAAATGTCATTTTTGGGAAATTTCTTTGGATATGTGTTATTTTCACATATATAACTTATATAATCTGGTAGTTGATTCTTGAGTAGCAGTCATTCTGCAAGGCAGAAAGTGGTGATGTACTTGAAACACTAACACTTGGGCTTGAGGGGGTGGTCCATGAGTTGCAGCCCAGCCAGAAACATGTAGTGAGACACTGCATCTATTTATTTATGTGTTTATTTATATATTTACTTTCTATTCAGGGTCTCATTATGTTGCTCTGGTTTGCCTGAAAATGTATTGAATACTTACTTTGGTATGAATGGACTAATACTGTACATTTTTCCTCCTTGGAAAATTGTACTTGGAATTGGGAACTTTTTGGAAATAGTTTTTCTTGAAAAGACATTTTAATGGTTGAATTTTCTTTTTCTCTTTTCCTCCCTTCTCTCTCTCCTTTGGGTACCTGCCTTCTTTCTTTTCTTCCCCCTTCTCTTTTTTTTCTTCTTTTTCTCCCTTTTTCTTCCCTCCTTTCTCCTCTATTTTAACATAATTTATTTGTTAAAATAAATATCTCCTCTATTTACTTTTGCAGCCTGCTTCATCTGGAGATGATAGAGCCATGTGTTTTACTTGTAGTGTATGCCTCGTTTGTTGGGAACCTACGGATGAACCTTGGTGAGTCTTGAGTTTCCTAGGTATAATTGGCTAGAAGTTAGTATCTTAGTACTTCTAAATTTTGCTTTTTTGATTTTGATGTAATCTTTCTTTTTTTCTATGTGTTATTGTTGCTGTCTTAAGGAAATGAGGTAGTTTTTTCTATATTCTGTCATAGTACTCCAAAATCTGCATAGGGAAAATGCTAAAAGATAGAACTAGGCTCGTATCAGACCAGAGGCCATGTTACACCAACCATAGCACTACTTTAGCAGTATAGTTCTGGGCCATTGAGGAAAGCTAACAGAGAATTCATGCATGGAAGTATTTATAGTATACAGTTTTAATTTTAAGTAACCTTTTACAGGGCATCTTCAGCCTGTGAATTATAGTGTACAACATTTTATTACTTGATTAACATTAGATATGCAATAATACCCAAGACCTACTATGAAGCCTTAATTTAGAAGGAAAAAAGGTCAGTTTGTCCAGTAAGCGGTAGGAGCAGTGTTTAGTTTTCAGAGATGTTGCAGTTTGTACTAAAATGGGTTGAAGTTTCATGTTTATTAGTTGACATGAATGCAGCGAGTAAACAAAAACCAAAAAAAATTATTATTTAATCTACACTTGAGAAAATGCACATTGTAGAATGTATTATCTATTCACAATTTTTATCTTAGTTTTAAGTGCATGTGTATGTTTGTGTATGTATGCACACGTGTACTAGGGCACCTTCAGAAGCCAGAAAAGAGCACAGGATCCCTGGGGCTGGCTTGAGCTGCTTGCTGTGACTACAGGAGACACACTCAGATTCTCTATGAGAGCAGCCAGCACAGTTGGCTACTGTTGGCTATATTTCCGACCCCACTCACACACCTGTATGTATTTGTCACAGGGTCTCCTGTAGCCTGGGTTTGTCTGCAACTCACTGTGCAGCTGAAGTTGGTTTCAAATCCTCCTATCCTTTTTTTATTTATTTAAATTTAGGATCTCACTGTGCAGCTCTGGCTGACCTTAGACCAAGCTTGCTTAGATTTCTAAAATATCCACCTGCCTCTCTGTTTCTCTGCCTCTCTAGTACTGGGATTAAAGTTGTGTGCCGTCATGCCCTTCCTGGCATCAAATTCTTGATACTCCTCCCACTGTATTTTGGGTTCAGAGGAGTGTGCCACCACACCTTTTCTTTTCCTCTTTAAGATGGAGTCAAGGCTTAAAGTGAGCCTAGGTTGCAAATCAACTCACCGTGTAACCCAGGCTGGCCTCAAACTTATGTCAGCTGTCTTGCCTCAGCTTCCTTAGTGCTGGGATTACGAGCATAAATCACAATAGACAGCTTTGATGGTACCTGTATTCTTGTGTTGGGGAGGCAGATTCAGAATTTCAGTTTGGGTAGTAAGTACCCATCTTTTCTTGACATGCTGAGGGTTTGGGCATGTACCAGAATATGGGACTCAAAACTCAATAATTTGAGCGTCTGATGTTCTGAGTATACTGTTCTACGTGCTAGGAGACAAGCTGTGTTACTGAGCGTGGGTGCTTTCCAAATCTTTTAATTAAGAGGGAAAAGGGGCAGTTTAAAGGGGAAAAGGGGCAGTTAAAAGGAAACCTTGCTCTTTTGCTTATGGGAATTGAAGGAGTAGGGAGATTGACTTCTTCAAGAAATTAAAAATGAATATTCTTGCTGGGTATGGTGACCCACATCTTTAATCCCAGCCCTTAGGATACAGAGGCAGGTAGATCTCTGTGAGTTCAAGGTCAGCCTGGTCAACAAAGCGAGTCTAGTACAGCTAGTATAGGTAGGGTTTGTTACAAAGACAAACCCTGTCTCAAAAAACAAGGAAGCAAGCAAGCAAACAAAGTGGGTATTCTCTATCTTCTGTCAGTTCTATGTTTACCGCTCTACTCTTAGGAGCTAATTCTTTTTTTTTTTTTTTTTTTTTTTTTTTTTNTTTTTTGAGACAGGGTTTCTCTGTGTAGCCCTGGCTGTCCTGGAACTCACTCTGTAGACCAGGCTGGCCTCGAACTCAGAAATCCGCCTGCCTCTGCCTCCCGAGTGCTGGGATTAAAGGCGTGTGCCACCACGCCCGGCTAGGAGCTAATTCTTTTTGTATGCTTGGCTTTGTGACGAGATTGTCCATCTCGGTGAAAAACTGGAAAGATTTTAAATGTCCACCAAGAGTGCAGTGGCTTCTAGGAGGCACAGGCAGGTGGATCTTTTGTGAGTTTGATGCCATTCAAAGCTACATACTGATACTGTGTTTTCCTTTTAGAAAAATTGCTATAGTCAATATAGTTTGACAAATTCATGAAACATGAGCAGTGGAGAATTAGAAGAACTTTATATATACTTTAAAATTTATTATTTATTTTATGTATATGAGTTCACTGTTGCTTTTTTCAGACACACCAGAAGAGGGCATTGGATCCCATTACAGATGGATGTAAGCCACCATGTGGGTGCTGGAAATTGAACTTTAACTTTCTGTAGAAGAGCTGTCTGTGCTCTTAACTGTTGAGCCTTCTCGCCAGCCCCAAGTTTATATTCTTTAGAGATCATTGTCAGTAACATTCTGTATGTTCTTGTTTTACAAAAACTGTTACACAGTGGCTCAGTGCTACTGATGATTTAAAATTCTTTGAAGTAATTAACAAAATAATAATAAAATAATAAATTTTCCCCATAAACTACTAGAATTATTTTAGAGCTATACTAGTTAAGATCCTAAGACTCTTATTTGAAAGGTGATAAGAGATTATTAGGGTTAGCTATAACTGAGGTTGGCTTTTAATTTTATTTTACACAGACACATGTAGCTTCAAATATCTAATTAAAAAGTTAAAACTCAGTTAAGAGAAGGTAGAAAGGGGAAAAATACGCTAGACCTTGACTGAGAGACAATGTAGCTCAAATAATGTGCTTTCTGGAGGATACCTGTGCATTACATATTGCCCAGGATGTCATAATAGTAAACTGCAGGTGTGGTGTGAAAAAAAAAAATGTCTGTTCTGAAGAACAGCATGTTTTGTGAGTAAAATTTTCTTTTTCTTTGCTGTAAGGAAACAAAGATTATGTCTTTGGTAGCAGGATCCTGTTCTAAAGTATTGCTTTGAAATCATATGAAGGAAAATAAACAAGGAAACAAACAACAGAAAACCAAATGGAAATATAAAAGACTTAGGAAATTGGGCAAACAATTTTATCATGGTTTGCATTGTAATGCTGATTTCACACTGTTTTCAGTTACAGTGTGTACAGCTGCTAGCAGTAGATGCCCATAATATGGACAGTGCGAACACTGTGGGTAGTTTAAAGAGATTGAGTAAGCAGGTAATGCTAAGCTTAGTTGAGGGGTGGAAATGTAGCTGAGAAGTGAAGTACTTGTTCTACATGCTCAAAGCCTGGATTGCAGTACTTACCTGCCTCCGCCACAATCCCCATCCCACTATACAAACATGGAAGAGGAAGACTTTAAATGTATCTATAAAGCAGGCAATCTTCCAGTTTCTGCTTTGCTCTTCATTAAACTTCCCCTTTTCACCCTGTAAAGGTCTGAACATGAGAGACACTCTCCCAACTGCCCCTTTGTGAAGGGTGAGCACACCCAGAATGTGCCCTTGTCAGTCACCCTGGCGACGAGTCCTGCACAGCTCCCTTCTGCAGATGGAGCTGACAGAATAGCTTGCTTTGGGTCTGGGAGCTGTCCTCAGTTTCTAGCTGCTGCGACCAAACGTGGGAAGATCTGCATATGGGACGTCTCCAAACTCATGAAGGTGCACTTGAAGTTTGAAATTAATGCCTATGACCCAGCAATTGTGCAACAGTTGATCCTATCAGGAGACCCAAGTTCAGGAGTTGATTCAAGGAGACCCACTTTGGCATGGCTGGAAGACTCTTCTAGTTGCTCAGACATACCAAAACTTGAAGGAGACAGGTACGTGGTTTTTTTTTTTAAATGTAGTATTTATAGTGGTATGTTTTCTTTTTCTAAATTTCATTTTCTTAATGAGAACAAAAAAGTGGTTCAAGTTAGAGAGTAGAAAATCGATGTTGAGCTGAAATCCTGAAGGTTATATGAAATTCAGAAGTTTTCATTCAGATTACCACAGACTAGTTGGATCTGATAGTTGGAAGAGTCTGGAATATAAAGTAAGTATTTGGTCTCACGAAGGAAATGCCACTGTGTGTTAAATACACCTTTTCTCTACATTATATTTTCCTTTGTTATATAGCTAAGACAAACAGGAGTTGGTAGAAACACTGACATGTGTCTAAGGATAAATATATGATAATTAAAAAACACAGTGCCAAACAGGTGGCAAACATTAGCAGTCCCCGTTAGATAGAACAGGCTAAAATACATTTGTCAAATTATCTCTTACATAGTTCTGAAGCTACTCTGTAAATCCATTTCTGTGCAATAAATGTTAAATGTCTTGAAAAAGTAAATTCCAGTCTTTAGAAAGCCATTGGCACGTTTAACCCTAACCTTTAGGCATTGTAGCTCACAGTGCATGTGCAGCATTCATGAGGTCCTTAGTTCTGTCTTTAGTATCTAAACAAAGGCATAACAAAAATAAAACAAGAGAAGGAAGTTGAAACATGGATATTAAAGCAGTGGATTAAATTTGTAATTTTACCTTTTACCTCCTAGTTCCACAGAATAGTTGTTCTGAAATGAGTCTGGTTTCTCTCTTCTGTTACTCCCTAAAGGTCTGAAGTGAGTGTCCCTGAGTAGCAAATAACTTTAGATGAGGCAGTAGTAAACAAGTAGTAGTGAGGGGACAGGCCTGCTGGTTTTTGTTTTGTTTAGACAGTATGCACCTGCATTTGCTTGAGATGCTGATATCTCTACACCTCAGAACTGCAGGATGCAGCTTGCATAGAACTTGAGACCCTTAGCTTCTTCGCTAGATTCTTGGCTCTTGTGGCTCTATCTGATCTATAGGAGATGGGAGTGCCGAGACCAGGAAACCCTCTTGTTTCCAAAGAATCTCCACTTTTGACATTGGGCCATTTTCACATGGCTCAGTTTTAATCACATAAACAGAATTAAGAATTTAATAATAGCCCCCGAGGGTGTGATGAATAATAGCAGCTATCCCTGTGAAGACTCTACTGGTGATAATGTGAAATGAAGCATATTTAACTGTGACTTGGTTGAGAGTATCTGCCTTTTACCTGCTGGATGTTCACTGTTACCACTGCCATTGCTGCAACACTCCAGCCATGTCTCTCCCAGCAACCCTCCCCGCTTTGAGACAAGATTTTGATATGCAGCCCTGACTTGTCTGGTGCTTATTACATATATCAGGCTGCCCTCAAATCCACAGAAATTCTCGTGCTTCTTTCGCAGGTGTGCTGGGATTACACTTGTGCTACTATGCTCAGTGACATGCATTTTTATTTAAGTAATACAGAATTTTGTTGAATGAAAATTAAGACATTTAATTGATAATTCACAACATACAAATTGGAAAGTTTGTATAGTTTGTCATGGTAATAACTTGTGGAAATGGACTGGCAGATAAAGGACTTGTATCTGAGATCTGGTATAGACTAAATGAAAACTTGACAGCTATTTTCTGTTACTGTACATTTGCATGAAAGTTCGAGGGGCAAGCAGTTTAGCTGTTTTTGTCTCAGTATTAGCATATTTGCTGGTAGCACTAGAACTAAAAATGCTTGATTTTTATGATTTTATTAAAGGATTTAGTGGGTAATTATGGAAGAGAATGAAGTTGGCCTGTCATTTTAAAGATTGATTTAAATTAGAACTTTGTTTTAAATTTTGAATTTGTAGATTAAAAGTTGCATAAAAATAGACTTCAAGGATTACCACATTTCTCTTTGGGGAAATGTATCACATGTATATGTGTACACACACACACACACACACACACACACACACGGTTTATACTCTTGTGTTGTTTTCAGCAGGAGTTTATTACAGTATTATATAGTTAATGAGCAGTTGTACACAAAAGTGAAACACATGGTAAGAAGAAGGGGCAAAGTGGGACTCCAAGTTGAGGGTGTACTCGCTTGTAGAGTACTTGACCAGCAGGGGCAAAGGAAAATCCTGGGTTTAATTCCCAGACTCATTCTCCTCCCAAAAAGGTGGGAAGAGCCTGAGGGTTGAACAAACAGCCAGCATTATGGTGAATACATGAACCTAGCACTTGGGAGGCTAAAGCAGGAGAAAGTCCAGCCTGGGCTACAGAGTTGATACCCTCTTTTTTATTTATTTATTTTTTTAAAAAGATTTATTTATGTTCTGGGAAAGATCCCGTTTCTGATTCCAGTTGTCTGGCACCTTTCCCGCCCGAGGAGGGGTGTCCGCCCGGGAGCAGTCTCAAGGCCTGAACCGGTAGGAGGGCCATCTTTGCTCTGGTTCGTTTAGGCTCCAGTCTGTGCTAGCAAGAGTGTGGACCACAGAAGCTACACAGCTTCGGGACAGACAGAAGCAACCTAACTTTTGGGACAGACCCTGTTTCGGGCTCCAGAAATTTGGGCACCTTCCTTGCCAGAGGAAAGGTGGCCACCTGTGAGGGCTCTGTCTGCCAGAGCAGGTGAGAGAGTCATAGTGTATCCAAGGTCCCTCAGTGGCTAGTCTGTGCAGGTGAGTGAATAAACTGCAGAGGCAACACATCTTCTGGGACAGGCCCTGTTTTGGGCCTACATCTTCAGCAAGGAGGTAGATCTGAATGCCAGGCGTCTGTGCACCTTCCCTGCTAGAGGAGAGCTTCCCTGCAGAGAGTAATCTGACCACTGAGACTCAGGAGAGAGCTGGACTCCCAGGACTGCTGACAGAGGCTAACAGAATCACAGGAGGAACAAGCTCCAAACCAGAGACCACTATAACAACTAACTCCAGACATTACCAGATGGCAGAAGGCAAACGTAGGAATCTTACTAACAGAAACCAAGACCACTCACCATCATCAGAACCTAGCACTCCAACCTCAGTCAGTCCTGAATACCCCAACACACCCGAAAAGCAAGAATCAGATTTAAAAGCATACCTCATGATGCTGGTAGAGGACTTAAAGAAGGGCATTATTAAAGAAATGCAGGAGAANGCCGCTAAAGAGATACAAGTTCTTAAAGAAAAACAGGAGAATACTTCTAAAGAGGTAGAAGTCCTTAAAGAGAGAGAGGAGAACAGTAACAAACAGGTGATGGAAATGAACAAAACCATCCAAGACCTAAAAAGGGAAATAGAAGCAATAAAGAAAACCCAAAATGTGACAACACTGGAGATAGAAACCCTAGGAAAGAAATCAGGAGCCATAGATGTGAGCATCAGCAACAGAATACAAGAGATAGAAGAGAGAATCTCACCTGCAGAAGATTCCATAGAGAACATGGGTACAACAATCAAAGAAAATGCAAAANGCAAAAAGATCCTAACTCAAAACATCCAGGAAATCCAGGACACAATGAGAAGACCAAACCTTCGAATAATAGGAGAAGATGAGAATGAAGATTTTCAACTTAAAGGGCCAGCAAACATCTTCAACAAAATTATAGAAGAAAACTTCCTGAACCTAAAGAACGAGATGCCCATGAACATAAAAGAAGCGTACAGAACTCCAAATAGACTGGACCAGAAAAGAAATTCCTCCCGACACATAATTATCAGAACAACAAATATACTACATAAAGATAGAATATTAAAAGCATCAAGGGAAAAGTAGCATATAAAGGCAGGCCTATTAGAATTACACCAGACTTCTCACCAGAGACTATGAAAGCCAGAAGATCCTGGACATATGTGATACAAACCCTAAGAGAACNCAAATGCTAGCCCAGGCTACTATACCCAGCAAAACTCTCAATTACCATAGATGGAGAAACCAAAGTATTCTATGACAAAACCAAATTCACACAATATCAATCCACGAATACAGCCCTTCAAAGGATAATAAAGGGAAAGCATATCTAGTGACTTCTTTTGTGATTGGGTTACCTCCATAAAATTGGAGTGGCCATTCTAATATCAAATAAAAGTGACTTCCAACCCAAAGTTACCAAAAAGACAAGGAGGGGCACTTCATACTCATCAAAGGTAAAATCTACCAAGAGGAACTCTCAATTCTGAATGTCTATGCTTCAAATACAAGAGCAGCCACATTCACTAAAGAAACATTAGTGAAGCTCAAAGCACACATTGCACCTCACACAATAATAGTGGGAGATTTCAACACCCCACTCTCACCAATGGACAGATCCTGGAAACAGAAACTAAACAGAGACACATGGTCTCTAACAGAAGTTATGAAACAAATGGAGTTAATAGATATCTAAAGAACATTTTATCTTAAAACAAAAGGATACACCTTCTTCTCAGCCCCACATGGTACCTCCTCACTATGTAGACCAGGCTGGCCTCGAACTCAGAAATCCGCCTGCTTCTGCCTCCCAAGTGCTGGGATTAAAGGTGTGCGCCACCACGCCTGGCGCATCTTTTAGTTTTGTAATGAGAGTATCAAAATTAAAAAATACTGGTGATCTGGTAGTCAGTAGGGTGCAGAGTTTGACTGTTACATCTTGGAGAATGAATAAAGGTTGATGCAAAGAGGGTACCCCAGCAGTTTCTTGGCCACCTGAATGAATGGCAAAGGAGAGATCATTGTCTTTACTCCCGTAAACACAATAAAAGTGAATGTTGGTGTAAATGTATTTATAATATATTACATACACACATAATGTTCATAAAACTGTTTTTGGTTTTAGAGTAATGGTCTTGAATTTGTTGACAATAGCTGTTAGTATTTTCCTACAACAAGTTCAAGTTTGTGTTGACTAGCTGACTTTCTCTTACTCTTGTGCTTGCTATAAATTATCTCTAGTCAGTTTCCTATATCTATAAATGTTAGAATTTTAGAGTTTTCTCCCACATAAACTTTCATGTAAACATTCATTTACTGATTTATAATTGTTTAGCAGTTTTTTTTTTAATTGATTTTTTTTGTGGTTTTTTGAGACAGGGTTTCTCTGTATAGCCTTGGCTATCCTGGAACTCACTTTGTAGACCAGGCCAACCTCGAACTCAGAAAACCGCCTGCCTCTGCCTCCCGAGTGCTGTGATTTAAGGCATACGCCACCACGCCCGGCTTGTTTAGCAGTTATATATCAAATTGATTTATACTACATTTCTTTTAACAGTTTGTATATTGCTATTGTTTTAGCTGTGTAATAGTGGTTTGTACACTGCATTTCAGGGCTGGAGTTATAGCTCAGCTTTGTTTTGATTTTTAAATATTTTTAACATTTATTTAGATTTGTAAGTATTTTGTCTGCATATATGTATGTGTACCATGTGCATGTCTGATGCCGATGGATGTTTCAGAGGAGGGATTCAGAGCCCTCAGAATTGAACCATCATGTATGTGGGTGCTGGGAACTGAACCTGGCTTCTCTTTAAGAGCAACAAGTGTTCTTAACCAATGAGCCATGTCTCCAGTCCTTAGCTCAGGGTTAACAGTGCTTGAATAGAACATAGAGTTTGATCCTCAGCCCTGACTCTTTTAAAGCATAAGCGACAAGCCACACACAGCTGTGCTGCTGTGTCTTCTTTGCTTTCTTATGTGATGTATGTTCTTCTTTTGCAAGCCGGGGATTAAACCTAAGATCTTACACCTGTAGGTTCCTACACTGTAGCTGATACATATCCCTAGCCTGTAAGGCTCACTATTTTTGTTTGAATTTAAATTGTTCTTACTTTGTCTTTTAAGTGATGATTTGCTAGAGGATTCAGACAGTGAAGAGCATTCCAGATCGGATTCTGTGACAGGTATGTAAAAAAGCTTAGATAATATATTTTATATCTCTTTATATTTATACTGGTCAAAGTAAATCTTAATATCAAATAATTCATAATTTCTTGGTGAAACTGGAAGTCTTTACTGATACACACTATTTCAGTGTCCTATGTCTGTCAGATCTTGGAATTCAGTTTTAGAACATTGTGTTTCATAATTAAAATTTAAATGACAACCGTTTCATTCAAAGGGAATAAAGTATTCCCTGTCACATATTCCAGAGAATGGAAATTGTGCTTATTTTATTTGTATGCTATGTTCTTTAAATCAGAATAATATTTAAATAAAAGTTCTTTATACTCAAAGAAGTTGAAAGTGTAAACTTGTGGGCAGTGTGGTGACATCAGGTCGCCTTGTTTGCTCCTGAGACGCTGAGGTAGAAGCAGAATGGCTATCACGGAGCCCAGCTCTCCCGGAGCTGGCTTTTCTGGTCGGGCCTCTGCGTTCCTCTTGCCTTGATATACTCAGTGTTGGAGTATAGGCACATGTCAGCATCTGGCTCACATGAGTCATACTTTTCAATGTCATTCATAGGATAGGTTAGTGCATCTCCAATGGTCTTACTACATTTCTTTTCTTTATGGATACATGCATGTGTTTGATAATGCTCATATGTGCATATGCTGGAGGTTGATGTGTTAAAGGTCTGTTATTTCTCTACCTTAGTTATGAAAACCCTTCCTTACTTTTTTTTTTTAAAGATTTACTTATTATTATATGTAAGTACACTCTAGCCATCCTCAGACATACCAAAAGAGGGCATCAGATCTTATTATGAGTGGTTGTGAGCCACCATGTGGTTGCTGGGATTTGAACTCATGACCTTTGGAAGAGCAGTCAGTGCTCTTACCCACTGAGCCATCTCTCCAGCTCACTTCCTTACTTTTGAGACAGGTTTTTTGTTTTTTTTGTTTTTTTTGTTTTTTTTGTTTTTTTGAGACAGGGTTTCTCTGTGTAGCCCTGGCTGTCCTGGAACTCACTTTGTAGACCAGGCTGGCCTCGAACTCAGAAATTCACCTGCCTCTGCCTCCCGAGTGCTGGGATTGAAGGCATGAGCCACCACTGCCCGGTGAGTCAGGGTTTTTATACAGGGTTTTTTACCTTAGTATTTCATGAGCAAACAAGGCAAGATCTACCTGATGCCACAATGCCGATGATTTTACAGTTTTAGCTTCTCTGAGTATAAAGAACTTGTATAAAACCAGTAGCCCTGGTTATCCTTGGACTCTGTAGACAAAGGTGGCTTTGAACTCACAGAGATCCACCTGCCTCTGCTTCCCAAGTGTTGTGATTGAAAGCATGTGCTACTGCCTAGCGAAACAGTCTCTTACTAAATTGGGAGCTTGTCTATTTGATGTGGTTAGCTGGTCAAGTCAAATAGTTGCAGGGTTCCACCACCTGTTCCCTCAGTGCTGGAGTTACTAACAGATGCTGTGCTTAGCCTGAACATGGGTGCTGGAAATCTGAACTTAAAGCCTCAGAATTGTTTAGTACCCTTATTTCCAGCTTATAGTTAGTTGAGCCATCTGCCTCTGCCATATCATGTTAGAGTATAAATCCCAATCTACTTATAATTATTGTCTAGTTATATTTTTTAAACTGTAAAATAATGATATTTAGCATGCATTTAAAGAATTGTTCACAGTACCTGAGAAATGCTCACTTTTTATAAAATGATGGTTATTGTGACTAGAATGTCATATCGTGAACATGTCAAGGACATGAAACATGCTTTATGTCTTTAGAAGAAGCATGGGTTTGTCTAGCATAGCAGTTAAAAACTAGTTATTATCAAATGGCAAATGTTTTCTAAATTCTGATTTGTCATCAATTATTTTTAATGCTGCTAAGGAGAAAGCTGTACTGATTTTGGTTAACACTCAGTTTTGAAGTTCTGAGCTCTGGAAAAAAACAAAAAGACATGAAAATGCCCTAAGAGATACAGAGATTTATAATTTTAGGAAGTTCAGACTAGGCGGTGAGGGTGGTTCAGTAGGTAGTTGGTGCTTACTGCCAAAGCTGATGCCCTAAGTTCATCTGAGACCTGTGTTGGTGAAAAGAGCCAGGAGACTCCCACAAGTACTTGTACACATGCTCCATGGTGTGTGTGGACACACACATACACACAGTGCACACAGTTTAGTCCTTTCCTCCCTTGCTGTCCTTTTACAAACACAGAATTGGCATGCTGTTACAGTTTCTTAATCGTATATAGAGAAGTAGAGTAGGTACTGGAACCTTGAACTTTTTTACTGGAAAGACTCCAGGTGTTTGTTAGGTTATTTAACTGTGTGGACTTTAGTTTCTTTTCTTATGAATGTTTATAGTAAGTGTTTTCAGTGCCCTCTCATCTTTTTTTAAGTTCTTTGGTTTTAACTTAATTGTCTGCCACAATTGTATTCTTTTCTTTTGGTTTAAAAAACTTATGTATTTTGGAAATTAATAGTACTTATATTTTGTGGGGCATGCTGGCAATTCCATAGTCTGTTGTGATGGCTGTAATCAGAAGGATTGGTAGAAGTTTGAGCCTAGTCTGGACTATATAGCAAGACACCGTCTCACTTATCAAAATAATACTTACATTTGGTCTGTATTCTTTACTTTTCTTTTATCATTGTGTTTTTTCATCTGTGCTTATTTGATTTTCTATACTGCCTTAGGATGTACTTCAGTTTCTAATATGCAGACATTTATCATATATTTTCTTTTGAGACAGCATCTCATTATGTAGCTCTGGCTAGCTTGGAATCTGTGTAGATCATACTAGCCTTGAACTCACAGAGTTCTGTTCTTCTGTCCCCTGAGTTTTGGGATTAAAGGTATGTGTTGTTATCCAGGGCCCTAATTCTTGTTGGTACATGTGATACAATTTTAAAGAAGTGTTGTCTTTGAATAGAATTAAAAGATCATGGTAGTAATTAGTAAAATGCTTTCAGTTTAAAAATTTTATATTCCTTTATTTGTATTTAGTATATGTATGTACATAAGTGTGAGTTCATGTGTGTGGTGGCACCACCAGTGTGTATGTGCATGTGTGTGTTTATGTGCATGTTTTTCTTTCTTTTTGAAAGACTCTTTCATTGACTTAGAGTTAATTAGTACTAAACTAAACTGTTTGGCTAGTGAGCCCCAGGTACCTGCTCATCTTGGCCTCCCTAGTGCTGGTCACAAATGTTTTTGCTTGTCTAACCTGTTGTACATAGGTTCTGGGACCTGCGCTGAGCCCCTCATGCTTTCCTTACAAGGCATGTATTTTACTGACTGGGCCATCCTCCTAGCCCTAGTTAATTTCTGCATTTGAGGGTTTGTAAGTAGGCTGTTCACTCATAGGAAAATACTTTCGTTTAATGCTAATTTCAAAAATATAGGTTCTAACATACTTTTTATACCAGTAACTTTTTGGAGGATTATGAAGTAAACATCTAAAACTTTTAGGTGCCGGTTTAGAATTCCTCTAAGTGATTTATATTAATTTGAATGACGTAGTGAAATTGTAGGCAATATTAACCTCAGAATTAAGAGTGCGCAATAAGAGGCATCTGTTTTTGGTTGAAGAGTGTAAGTTTTGAAACTTCTTAGTTGATTTCAAAGAGAAAAGCTTGTTTCTGAATAATATAACAGAGTCAAGGAAACATGACTTCTCATGAAGGCTGAAAACAAGGGCTGGCAGGAGAATCTAGTACAAATTGAACTTTGATGGCTTTAGAAGAGAGCCAAGACAAAACCCGTAAGTGTGACTGTTAGAAATTGGCTTTGATACTACTTAAGAAAGGAAGGTACAGAAGGCTTTCCCAGAGTGATTGAAAGTATTGCATTACACACAGATTGCCTAAAAGTTAATTATGTGGTCTAGTTTATGTCTGGCAGAAACTTTGAATGAAGGGCCTGGCTGTGGTTCAGTGGCAGAGTGGTTGCCTGACATGCATGAAGCCCTGTGTTTCTTCCAGGGCACCATAAACACACATAAGAGGAGGAACAGAGTTAGAGATGTCAGATTCTCATATTGGATTATCTGGTGTCCCAGATGTGTATTCATTGGTTATAAGAGGAAGTAGAATAATAGACCCACTTGTATGTTTTGCTCTTGTTTATTTATTTTCTAGCTGTTTGCTTCTTTTGAGCAGGGTCTCACTGGATCTCAGTGCTCACTGCAGTGCAGACCGGCCTCATACTCAGGGGAACCCTCCCCACGCAGTCTTCCCTGTTGGGATTGCAGCAGTGAGCCAGCCAGCAGAGTTGATTGTTTCTTTTTAAATAGCTTCGTTGTGCATGCCATTTACTTTAAATATTATTCTAATTTTATGTGCTTTGTGTATTTATTCTGAGTTAATAATATACATAGATTAAAAACTATTCCATTTGGATAATTTTTGTCATAACTTTAAAAAGTTAAAGTTTTTTAATTTAGTACATCCAATAGGTAAACATTTCAAGGAAATATATTTTAATTAATTAAACTTCGAAAAATACTTTACTTTTTTTCCCCCTATCTCGGAAAGTATGTTTAGACAGTGCCATTCAGTGAGATGGCTATTTGTTATTATAACCACAGAGTTCAGAGGAATGAACTGATCGCTCTTCAGCTTCAGTTAGAAAGTATTTCAGTTGTAGAGGTTAGTAATCTATAAAGTTAAGCTAATCCCAGGTAGTGGGAAATTCTGGGTACCCCTGGAAGTGAATGTTGAAGAGACTGGGTAGTGTAGTATCAGGACACTAAGTGCTGTTCCACGGATCTCTTGCTCATTACTTACCTGTCCTTTCAGGTTTTATATAGCCACACCATTTAATATTTCCTTGACTCTTACTGTCATACCTAACTATAAAAGCAGCTTTATCTTTTCTTTATTTTTGCCTATCAATAGAATTTTTTTTCCCACACTGTTTTTAATGACCTATTCATACTGTTGGGAAAGTTAAAAAAAATAATCACAATCAGTTGAGAGAATTTTCAGTTCAGTGTTAGAGTGGAGAATTAGTTGCTGTCTCTGGTGGGGTTTTGTCTCCTTGTGACCGCCAGCATTGTGGAGCAAGAGGGAGGAAATGGTGCTTGAATTTTAAAGTATTAAAAAGAAAGGAACTGAGATTATGATATTTTCCTTAGGTATTTGAGAGAATGCATAAATTATAATACACAAAGGGTGTATTTTTGGTTTAGAAATGAAGTCCAGAAATTCTGTTCTTTTAACATCAATTTAAAGCAATAACTAAATAATATATTAATACTTTACCATGACTTAAGAATCAATTTCTTCTCTACAAATGTATTTGAGTTGAAAATAATTTTGAATTTCTTGAATAGTCTTTTTTTTTT
>NC_034607.1:40780907-40795660 GCF_900095145.1 Mus pahari
TGAGTTCCAGGACAGCCAGGGCTACACAGAGAAACCCTGTCTCGAAAAAAACAAAAAACAAAACAAAACAAAAAAAATCAGTTAATTTTTGTGTATGCATGTATGTATTGGCACATGAAGGCCAGCGGGATAGCTTGCAGGAAGTAGCTTCATTCTTCTACCTCGTTGTTTCCAGTGATCCTCAAGCTGAGTCGGGCGTCAGGGCAAGAGCCTTTACCTGCTGATCAATCCTGCTGGCCATGAAATCCTTTGAGCTCTAGTATTTAGTAATACATAGGTCAGATGAACTAGGAAAAACCTCACTGAAGTACTGATAGTGATTTACATGACCACAGCTGCTGAATATAATGTGCTATATTTCTCTTTTCAAAGGGCACACATCACAGAAGGACGCCATGGAAGTAAGCCTTGATATAACAGCTCTCAGCATTCTCCAGCAGCCAGAAAAACTGCAGTGGGAGATTGTGGCTAATGTGCTTGAAGATACTGTTAAGGATCTTGAAGAACTTGGGGCGAACCCCTCCTTAACGAACTCTAAGAGTGAAAAGACAAAGGAAAAGCACCAGGAACAGCACAACATTCCCTTCCCGTGTTTATTGGCTGGAGGGTTATTAACATATAAGTCTCCCGCTGCCTCACCCATTAGTAGTAATTCTCACAGGTCACTGGATGGTTTAAGCAGAACTCAGGGCGAAAGTATATCAGAACAAGGGTCAACTGACAATGAATCCTGCACAAATTCAGAACTGAATTCTCCTCTGGTCAGGAGGACTTTACCTGTGTTGCTTCTGTATAGTATCAAAGAATCTGATGAGAAAGCAGGAAAAATCTTTTCACAGATGAACAATATCATGAGTAAAAGTTTGCACGATGATGGTTTTACAGTCCCACAGATTATTGAGATGGAGCTGGAGAACCAGGAGCAGCTGTTGTTACAGGATCCGCCTGTGACTTACATGCAGCAGTTTGCAGATGCAGCCGCCAGCCTCACTTCGCCAGACTCTGAGAAGTGGAACTCTGTGTTCCCCAAGCCTGGGACTTTGGTGCAGTGCTTGAGGCTACCAAAGTTTGCAGAGGAGGAGACTCTTTGTATAGACTCTATAACTCCTTGTGCTGATGGAATTCATTTGTTGGTAGGACTGCGGACATGCTCTGTGGAATCATTGAGTGCAATAAATCAAGTGGAGGCCTTGAATAATTTAAATAAATTAAACTCTGCACTATGTAATAGACGTAAAGGTGATCTGGAATCCAATCTTGCTGTAGTGAATGGCGCAAATATCAGTGTGATCCAACCTGAGTCACCAGCAGACGTGCCAGCTCCTCTGATCACTCAGCCGGAGCAGAGGAATGTTAGCGGTGGATATTTAGTTCTTTACAAGATGAATTATACCACTCGAATAGTGACTTTAGAAGAGGAGCCAGTGAAAATCCAACATATCAAAGATCCCCAGGACACAATTACCTCGCTCATTTTGCTTCCACCAGATATACTGGATAATCGAGAAGATGACTGTGAAGAACCTGCTGAGGAAATGCAGTTGGCTGCAAAGAATGGGATTGAAAAAGAAAAAAAGTCTGACATTTCTACTCTTGGACACCTGGTAGTAACCACTCAGGGAGGATACGTAAAAGTATTAGACCTTTCAAACTTCGAAATTTTGGCCAAAGTGGAGCCTCCCAAAAAGGAGGGCACTGAAGAACAGGATACATTTGTTTCTGTCATTTACTGCTCAGGCACAGACAGGCTGTGTGCTTGCACCAAAGGTGAGCTGCTTGCTTGATTCTTCTGAGAAACCTTCGGTGGCATCTGTCTATGTACATTATCTGGTGTGAATTTTAGATCCATGTAAGAGTTAGTTTTTCTTTCTAGATAATACTGTTTTTAATGCCTTTAAACTTATTTTTTAAACTTCCCTAGGCAAGAAATCTATTGTAATTAGTTCAGTAAGTCCTCAGAAAGTGTCTTCTCAGCTGAGTATAAACGTTTACTTAGGACGGTGAAACTCTAGGGTCACGAGTTTGAGGCCAGCCTGAATTGTGTAGCAAGATAGAGCTTTGCTTAATTTCAAGTACCCTGGTACTTTGTGAATACTGACTACCTACATTTCTGGACCTAGTTTCCTTAGCGACTTGGGTAAGAGGGCCCGTGTGTGTTGATAGGAGAGCACACAGACATGAGCTGCTGAGGGAGGAAGGACTTATTGGGCACATGGTTTCAGAGATGTTCGTTTGTCACAGCTGGGCACATATAAAAAGTTAGGGAATTCCTGTCATGGTAGCTACAAAGCAAGGGTGTGTGAGTATGTTGTCAGGGAGCCCCCCTACTGCTACACCTATGTGCAAAGGCCCTCATAGTTCACTTAGAGATGTGTTTTTTTCTACCTTAGCTCCTATAGTCTATTGCTTAGGCTTTTTATAATCAAATAATTTTTATAAATTTTCTGGCATAGATTATTTCTGGAACAAACAACTTAGCAAATAGTCTTTAGTTTTGTAAGATAAGAAGTTATTTGGTCTTCTTTTCTTTTCTTTTCTTTTCTTTTCTTTCTTTTTTTTTCCGAGACAGGGTTTCTCTATGTAGCCCTGCCTGTCCTGGAACTCACTCTGTAGACCTGCCTCTGCCCAGCTGGTCTTCTTTTCTTATAAGCTTTGGCTAATAAAAATTAGTTTTGAAACACTTGAGACCCCTTTGGATACTGTGCACTATTTCCCCATATATATATACACACACACACACACACACACATTTTATATATATATATATATATATATATATATATATATATTTGTATAAATCAAATAAGTGCACTATAGATTTTCACAAATATTACTGGCATTTTGAGTCATAACAAATACTCTTTGCTATCGATAGTTTAGTTGGAATTATAGGGCCAAACAATTCTTGAAGCCTAGATTACTGTAAGGAAGAGTTGACTATAAGGATTTAAGAAAAGCTACTCAAGGGGCTGGAGGGATGGCTCAGTGGTTAAGAGCACTGACTGCTCTTCCGGAGGTCCTGAGTTCAGATCCCAGCAACCACATGGTGGCTCACAACCATCTGTAATGAGATCTGATGCCCACTTCTGGTGTGTCTGAAGATAGCTACAGTGTACTTACATATAATTAATAAATAAATCTTTAAAAAAAAAAAAAAAGAAAAGAAAAGCTACTCAAGTCTCTGTCTGTGCCTCTGATAGTTTTAAGCTGAGCATTTTGTTAAGTACATTCCTAGGGCCTAGCCAAAAAGGGTAGTAGCTACAGATTACAAATTTGAGCTACATCTAGTTTAATTCCCAGAAAGAGGGAAAAAGATCTTCAAATTACATTAAAATAATAGTAAATAGATACAAAATAGGAACATTCAGCATAATTTCAGAAAGATAAAACTTTGAAGGACACATGAGACTTGAGAGTAGCTCTTTTAAGAACTAGAACGTTCCAGGGAATTTTAACTTACGATGATATGTACTAGTGATCATACCAATTTTACAGTGCATATGCTTTTTGTAGAGCCCATTTTGCAGATCAGTAAACTTAAGTGAAGGAGAGTTCAGTAACTAATCACAGGGCTAATGAATGGCAGAAAGGCATTCTGCTCAGTGTGTTGTCAAGAGTCTTTTTTTTTTTTTTTTTTAAAGATTTATTTATTTATTATATATAAGTATACCGAAGCTGTCTTCAGACACACCAGAAGAGGGCATCAGATTCCATTACATGTGATTGCTGGGATTTGAACTCGGGGCCTCTGGAAGAGCAGTAAGTGCTCTTAACCACTGAGCCAACTCTCTAGCCCTGTCAGGAGTCTTTTAAACTGTGTATACTGCATTGTCAGAGTATAACAAAAGCTGAAGAATCTTAAAATGAATTCCCTGTAGTATTCAGTATGGAGGATCTGAGAAGTTGCCATATTGCCATAAATTGCCCAAAATGGTGCTTCAGTAATTTGGCCTAGGACACATACTTGTAGGATCCTAATATGTATAGATTGCAATTAGGGTTTAATTATTTCACTTTTTTTTTTGATGAGAATTTGAAAGTAGATTTATATATTCTTAGAGTTTGGACAGTAGGATTACCAAGAAGCAGTCTCTTGTGATAGTTGATTTTCCTGGCTGTCCTTGAACTCTCTTCAATGCTGGGATTTCAGGTATGTCATGAACACCAACATCTGGAGAGCTCAGACAAATATTTTCCCTATGTGTAAGCTTGTGCATGCAGTTCAGGGCTGACATTGAGAGTCTTTCTCTAATGCTCCAGTTCCATTGAGGCAGGGTTTCTCAGTTGTGTCCAGGTTTTGATCAGCTATTCTAGTAGCCAGCTTGTGCCACGTGTCCCGTCTCAGACTTTCATCATACCTTTTGATGTTTACCCGAGTTCTGGGGATCCAGACTCTACTCTTTATGGACTTTGCCATTTCTTTAGCTCTAAAAATTATTATTAAAAATAATTGTAACATGAACAAAAGCTAGAAGCATTATTTGTTATTCATATTTAATATATCTGGGTATTGAATAATAGAGATTTATATATTAAGTAATATTTTTGAGTAATGTTTAAATCATGTTAAGTGCATTTATCTTCTCACTCATCATGCCTTTGTGGAAAAAACTTTCAAGTCCTTTCTACTGGCTTTTTGACATGTTAATGTATGTTGTTATGTGCAGTGTATAGTAGTTATCCCAGAGCTACTTGCTGCTGTATTAGTAGTGTGCATTGATAAACCATTCTACATTTCCCTCTTCCTTGACCCTGGCCCCTGTAACTGCCATTCTGCTGTGAACTTACATGAGATCAGCTTTTTTACATTTCATAGGAGTCACTTCATTGAGGTACTTTTCTGATTTATTTTGCTTAACATAATGATCTCTAATTCTGCTCATGTTATTGTAAATGACAGCGTTTCATTGTTTTTTATGGCTAAGTAGTATTACATTATATACTTGTGTCAAGTTTTTCTTTTCATTTATTAGTTTAAGGGCACTTATGCTGTCTGTTGTGAATTCAGCACTTCTGTGAACTTGGATGTGCAAATGTTTCTCTGACACAGTGGTGCCCTTTGAAAGTTTACCCTGTAGTAGAATCCTGGAATATATGGTTCATCTGCAGTGAAAGTTTCCTGAGAAACTTCCACCCTACTTTTTTGTTTGTTAGTTTGTATGTATGTATGTATGTATGTATGTATGTATGTATGAATGTATGTATGTATGTATGTATTTAACACTCCAGATTTCATCAACCACACCCCCACCCCGTCCACCCTCTGACTGTTCTACATCCCATACCTCCTCCCCACCCTTCATGCCCCCACCCAACCAGATTTCTAAACTTCCTGGGGCCTCCAGTCTCTTTTGAGAGTTAAGTGCATCTTCTCTGACTAAACCTAGACCCGGACCTCAGGTCTCTTAAGAGTTTGCATCTTCTCTCACTGAGTCAAGACAATCTTCTGTTGTATGTGTGTTGGGGGCCTCATATCAGCTGGTGTATGCTGCCTGGTTGGTGGTCTAGTGTTTGAGAGATATTAGGGGTCAGGTTAATTGAGACTGCTGGTCCTCCTATAGGGTCACCCTCCTCCTCAGCTTCTTCCGGCCTTTCCCTAATTCAACTACAGGGGTCAGCAGCTTCTGTCCATTGGTTGGGTGTAAATATCTACATCTGACTCTTTCAGCTGTGCAGTCATGCTAGGTCCCTTTTTGTGAGTGCTCCATTGGTTCAGTAATAGTGTCAGGCCTTGGAACGTCCCCTTGAGCTGAATTCTACTTTGGGCCTGTCGCTGGACCTTCTTTTCCTCAGGCTCCTCTCCATTTCCATCCCTGCATTTCTTTCAGACAGGAACAATTATGGGTTAGGGTTTTGACTGTGGGATGGCACCCCTCCCTCCTGAGTTTAAATAGGATGGCTTTGTTTCTGTAAGGGGTTTGGAGGAAGGCTTGTCTCTTACTGTCTGTGTCAGCACACCTTACTGTTCATTCAGATTTTGTGTCTTACAACTTTATGCAGTAAGGTCCTGTCTGTTTCTCTGCCTTTATTTTCTAATGCAATTCTTCAAGTCATTTTTGCATTGACGTGGAGCTTGACTTGGGGCCTCTCTGGTTGTTGCTGACCTTGTGTGAAAGAGCTGAGGGTTATGTGGGTAGACATTGTCCAGCCTTTGTTTGGTACTTGTCTTGCTACTTGCAATTCTGATAGATGCTGGTCTTTAGTGCTTTGCTTGTTCTACACAGGACTGTAACCTTAAGTAAAATGGCTTATTGGTATCTCACTTGAAGTTAACACTTTTTTGTTTTTTGTTTTGTTTTGTTTTGTTTTGTTTTTTGTTTTTTGTTTTTTCCAGACAGGGTTTCTCTGTATAGTCATGGCTGTCCTGGAACTCACTTTGTAGACCAGGCTGGCCTCGAACTCAGAAATCCACCTGCTTCTGCCTCCCAAGTGCTGAGATTAAAGGCATGTGCCACCACCCCACAGCAAAGCTAACACTTTTTAACTCTCAAAGTTCTGTAGGTCACATTTCCTTAGGAAGTGGCAGTGAGTTACCTGGTTCTCATGATTTACCTCACTTTGGTTGTCTGTAAGTTTTATAGCTTTACAGTCATATAAATATATATGAAAAGCTCTGTGTCATATGCTCTCTATAAGCTATATGACTATTAAAGTTTATATATACATAATATATATTTTGCACACACACACACACACACATATATATATATATTCTCTTTTGGAAGTGTAACTACAATGGAACATCATTTGTAATCATGGAGTTTTGGTTTTAGTCTCACATACTTGCTGAGTTTGCTGTAAGTTTTTATGTGACAGGTGTGAAAATTAGAAATTTGATTTGCTTTGTAAAAAATTCCATTGTGAGCACATCAAAACATTTTTATGGTTATTTTTCTTACTCCTGGAATTAAGAGATTGGACTATGGATCTTAATATATATATATAGCTTCTGTGTTAGTGCCCTCATCTGTAAGGTGATCACAGTACAACAGACCATGTCTTCCTAAAGGCTTTTGGTAAAGTTTAGATAAATTAAAGGTACCAAACTACTGTGTTATATGATGTAAAGAGGGTGAGAATAAATACCTTTTAACAGATGTGTATGAGTGTTTTGCTTTCATGTGTTGTTTGTGCATGTGCTTGTGCCTTGGGGGGGCACATAAAACTGTAAGATCCCCCTGGGATTGGAGTTACAAATGGTGTGAGCCATCATGTATGTGGTAGAAATTGAAGCCAGGTCCTTTGCATGAAGATGTGCTTTTAAACACTGAACCATTTTAGTAGTCTTGGTTGTTTGAGGCAGGGTTTCTCCGTGTAGTCTGGCTGTTCTGGAACTCACTTTGTCAACCAGGCTGGCCTCGAACTCGGAAATTCAAACTCTGCCTCCCAAGTGCTGGGATTACAGGCATGCGCTCAGCCATTTTAGTAGTCTTAAGATAAATCACTGTATTCTATTTTTTTACTTAATTGGTTGTAACTCATTGCAACTAAATTTCCAAATTTTTTTTGACACAGGTAATTGCTGTAGTGTTCTTTATCTGGATGTCAAGTATTATTAGAACAAATTATGAATTTTAACTAATACTCCATTTAATTAAAAACTATATGTATTTGTTGATGAAATTTTACTATACTATAGGTGGTGAGCTTCATTTTCTCCAAATTGGAGGAACCTGTGATGATATTGATGAAGCTGATATTCTGGTAGATGGATCCCTTTCTAAAGGAATAGAACCATCATTAGAAGGTTCCAGACCTTTATCAAATCCTTCAAGTCCTGGTATTTCAGGTAAGATACTACTTTTTTAAATAATTAAAAATATCCTTGTAGTATTTTTGTTTGTTTGTTTCTTATAATGAATTTTTCATTGTTAGGCTTAGAAAGACATTCTTTGACCAGGCTTATTATTATACTATTTATAATTACCTTTCTGGTAGCTGAAAAATGTTACACAAAGTTAATATAGAAAGAAATTATTTTCATAGACTACACACTATTTATGAGATCTGCTTAAGAAGTAAAACTATCATTTCTCTTATGTTTTTATAAATTGCATTTTATTTATGTATTTATGTATTTATTTATGTGTGTGTTTGTGTCAGTGTGTGTGTCTGTGTCTGTGTCTGTATGCTCGCCACAGCACTTCTGTGGAAGTCAGAGAACAACTTGTAGGACCTGGTTCTCTGTACTACATGAGTCCTGACTGAATCCAGGTTGTTGGGGTTTGGTAGTATGCGCTCTATGCTCAGAGCCATCTTATCTTGCCTGCCTTTTTCTCTCAATACATAGCTTTTAGTTTAACTAAGGAATACAATGTGAAACAAAGGGACATTGGGGCTGGAGAAAAGGCTCAGCAGTTAAGAACACTTGCTGCTCTCCCAGAGTGCCATAGTTCATTGGCCTTCAGCAGTCTGTAATTCTGCCTAGGAGTAGATCTGATGCCTCTAGTCTCCGAGCGTGCTGCACTCGGGTGCATATACTCACAGAAGGCATGGACATACATATAAAAAGGGAGAATAGTAAGTAAGTGTAGACTCAATGGAGTGGACTGATAGTCTTAATAGTACATGTAATTGAATAGCTAAGAGACATTCTTCTTTTTTTTTTTTGGTTTTCGAGACAGGGTTTCTCTGTGTAGCCCTGGCTGTCCTGGAGCTCACTCTGTAGACCAGGCTGGCCTCGAACTCAGAAATCCGCCTGTCTCTGCCTCCCGAGTGCTGGGATTAAAGGCGTGCGCCACCATGCCCGGCTAGGCAGAGACATTCTTACTTCAGAGATTTATTTACATTGTCATTGCCCCATCTATTAACCTCTGGATAACATTGTGTGTGTTTGTTGTTTTTTGCTGATCACACTGTCCATGTCCAAACTCCAGTTACAGGTCTGCCCGTATTACCTGGGCTGAATTTTCACTTCACCTAGGTCTCCTGACAGAGGGCAGGCTGGTGTTCTCTAGTGTCCAGCTTGCTACTCTTATTTTTGTTCCCATCCATATTCTCGTGGTTTTAGAATTAATTTTACAAAAAACATAGCAGTAGCATGTAATTCCCGCTTAATAGCTCTTCTTTGCTTTGTTGACATCTATATAGCAATTATAGGCTGCTTCTCAAAAAATACAGACTTTTTTTTTTCATAAAACTCTTAAAAATAAAAAAGGTTTCATTATGTAGCTCTGGCTAGCATGAGACGAACTGTGTAGACCAGACTAGCCTCCAATTCATATACTCACCTAGCCTTGCCCATTGAGCAATGGGATAACAGGTGTATGCTACCGTGCTCAGGAAAACTTCAGGATTTCTTTTCAAATATTTTTTAAATGTTTATTTATTTTATGTGTATGATGTATTACCTGCATATATGTCTGTGCACCAGCACCACATGCATATCTGATGCTGCACAGTCCAGAAGAGGACCTTAGATTCCCTGTCACTGGAGTTACAGACAGTTGTGAGCTCCTTCTGTGGGTCCTGGGAATCTAACCTGGGTGCTCTGCTTGCAAAGAACAGCCAGTGCTCTTAACCAGTGAACCATTCTTTCCAGCCCTGACTTAATGAGTTATGAAGTATATAATTCAGTTTCAGGTTCTTGACATCTCGTGGTCTCTCTCCCTTTGTCACACTTCATCCGGTACGTTGCGTGTTTCCTCCTACTCCCTCATGCTGGGGACCAAAGCTAGTGCTTTATGTGTAGGAGAGAAGTCCTCTCACTGACCCACACCCCATCCTAGTACCTCTCCCTCTGCATGTCCAGTTACTCCTTCTGTGGTTCTGAAAATCCACCTGTCTCTGCCTCCTGACACAGTTCATCTTCTTAACCTAATGTTTAAAAGAAATTTAAGCAAGGCTTGGTGGCACAAATTTTACCCCAGTATTCTGGAGGTAGAGGCATGGATTGGTTGATCTGTGTGGATTCCAGGCTATCGAAGGGGACGTAGTGAGATCTTGTCTCACAAACAAAACAAACAGAAAACAGAAAAGAAAAGGACTGGAGAGTTAGCTCAGTGGTTAAGAATACTCATTGCTCTTGTAGATAACCCGGGTTTGATTTCCAGTACCCATACATGACTCATAGCCCCCTGTAACTCCAGTTCCAGATCTGACCCCCTCTTCTAACCTCCACTGCTCCCAGGCACACACATGGTTTATTTGCAGGCAGAGATTCATAAACATAAATATATAATGAAGTAAATTTTAACAGAATACTTAATAAACATTTTAAAAAGCCATAAATAGTCAATAAAAGAAGCTTAAGACATTTTCAGTGAAAACTGTGTTCTAAGAGTTAGCTGTAGTGTTGCATGTGTCTAATACTTGCACTCAAGAGTCTCAGACTCGGGCTGGCGAGATGGCTCAGCGGGTAAGAGCACTGACTGCTCTTCCAGAGGTCCTGAGTTCAAATCCCAGCAACGACATGGTGACTCACAACCACCCACAATGAGATCTGGTGCCCTCTTCTGGTCTGTCTGAAGTTAGCTACAGTGTACTTATGTATAATAATAAATAAATCTTAAAAAAAAAAGAAGAAGGTTTTAGATTATTAAAAAAAAAAAAAAGAGTCTCAGACTCTGGAGTATTTTGAGTTTGTTGCCAATTTTGCCTACACAGTAAAATTCCAATATCTCCCTATAAAAAATGTTAAAACACATGCTAAGTAGGAGCAATATCTAAAGTTGTTACTTATTCTTTATCTTATAGTTCAACATTTTGATGTTTTTCTCTTACACAGGAAGTAATGTTTTGGTGATCACTAGTTAATAATATAGTTCATTTTAGGAATTAGTAACATAGAATATGGTCATTTTCAATACTTATTTACTACTGGCATTTGTCTAGAGGATGTCTTTATCACAGAAGAGAAAGAATAGTTAATTCTTTGTAAGTGTTTATTGCCTTTGGCTGTTTTACATGATTATAAAAGGGCATTTCTTTCTTTTTTTTTTAAATTTTTTTAAAGATTTGTTTTTATTTATATGAGTATACTATAGCTGTCTTCAGGCACTCCAAAAGAGAGCATCAGATGCCATTACAGATGGTTGTGAGCCACCATGTGCTTGCTGGGATTTGAACTCAAGACCTCTGGAAGAATAGTCAGTGCTCTTAACTGCTGAGCCATCTCTCCAGCTCCAAAAGGGCATTTCTTATGTAATTGCTGCTACCTTGCATTTGCTTTGTAAATAACATGTTATCAAAATTAACCACTTATCTGAGTGTGCTAATTGGTATTTTAGTACTATTGACTTTATTGTCCTCAATTATTCCCCCCCTTTTTTTTTAGATTTCTTTTTCTCTCTTTTTTTTTTATTAGATATTTTCTTCATTTACATTTCAAATACTATCCCAAAGTCCCCTATACCCTCCCCCTGCCCTGCTTCCCTACCCACTCACTCCCACTTCTTGGCCCTGGCGTTCCCCTGTACTGGGGCATATAGAGTTTGCTAGACCAAGGGGCCTCTCTTCTCAATGATGGCCGACTAGGCCATCCTCTGCTACATATGCAGCTATAGACACGAGCTCTGGGGGTACTGGTTAATTCATATTGCTGTTTCACCAATAGGGTTGTAGACCCCTTCAGCTCCTTGGGAACTTTCTCTAGCTCCTCCATTGGCGGCCCTGTGTTCCATTCAATAGTCGACTGTGAATTCCACTTCTATATATACCAGGCATTGGCATAGCCTCACAGAGATAGCTATATCATGGTCCTTTGAGCAAAATCTTGCTGGCGTATGCAATAGTGTCTGCATTTGGTGGCTGATTATGGGATGGATTCCCCAGGTGGGGTAGTCTCTGGATAGTCCTTTTTTTTTTTAAAAAAAGATTTATTTAGTACACTGTAGGTGTCTTCATACACACCAGAAGGGGGCATCAGATCTCGTTACAGATGGTTGTGAGATACCATGTGGTTGCTGGGAATTGAACTCAGGACCTTCAAATAGCATTCAGTGCTCTTAACCACTGAGCCGTTTCTCTAACCCTTTTTCTAACAGGATTTCTGGATTTGGGAGTACTAAGTCTGAGCTGTCCTGTATCCAGTACTACTTAGTATGGAATAAAGATTCCTTAGTTTATTGTATTCGTTTTTTTTTCCATACATTTGGCAGTGTTGTATTTTGAATAGATGAAAAAAAAATGAACTAAAATAATGTCTTTTCTTTTTCTTTTTAACTCTGTTTCAAACACTGCACTTACTACTGTTAAGGAGTTGACTTACTGGTGGACCAGCCTTTCACACTTGAAATCTTGACGTCTCTAGTAGAACTAACTCGATTTGAAACACTGACTCCACGATTTTCAGCAACTGTTCCTCCATGTTGGGTAGAAGTTCAGCAAGAACAGCAGCAACGAAGGCACCCTCAGCATCTGCACCAGCAGCACCATGGAGATGCTGCTCAGCATACCCGGACGTGGAAACTGCAGCCCGACAGGTATGCGTGCAGCTTCTCCCCGGAGCTTGAGACTCTCCTTAGAAGTAACATGGGGTTCTCGCTCTCTCACTGTTTCTCTTACTATTGGAGTATTAATAACTTTCTCTTTGTATTTGTCATTTGATTTTTGGATATGCCTGTATTGCTTTGACTTGTAGGATAATATGAGATGACTCACTGTTTCAGACACTAGTAACAGACAGTAGTGAACAGGTACACCCTATTCTATAGTCATAGTTCCCAGACGGGTCTGATTAGATTACCCTAGAGTGTGGGAGGAGCTGCGACACCCACACAAGAGAGAGCAGCGGTAGAAAGCTCTGTATAGAGATTCTGATTCATGGGCACTGCAAGTATGAAGCCTCTGACATAGCATATACGTTTTCTAGAGTAAGAACCGCTATTGTTGGAGGGTTGTGAATGTAGTAGCGAGAACTAGTAGTAGGAAGTAAGGTCCCGCTTCTAAGTTGTAGGAGGTGAGGGGTTAAAGGCCTTTGAGCACAGTAAAGCTTTGGCAATACATAGTACAGGGTTACTCCTCAGTCTTCTGTTAGGGACTGATAACAGGTGGTTATGGTTATGCATTCTGGTGATGGTAGGATCCTGGTGCATGCAAAGCCTTCAGTTTGGTTGTTGAACTGTTGATGGTACCTTAGAAGACAGTAATAATGATGGAGAAAATTAAAAGAGTAGTGGGAATCAGGATATAATTTAAAGGTAAAGGGCATGGAATTTCTTGATATATTTAACCTCTGATGTGAGAGAGGACAATTTGTAGCAATAGAGGAGATGAAGTAAGAAGTTCTTGTTTTACACTGAAGGTTGTAGGATCTCATTTATAGATCTTGGTTGGAGCCCAGGATTCTTCAGGTAATTGATACATGATAGAAGCCCTTTTTGAATGTCAAAGGCTTTGCTATGAACAAATCTCAAGGCAGGTACAGATTGCTAAGGTAAGATTAATGCCCCAAGTTTCACATTTAATAAACAAACAAAATGGGCTTATTTTTATTTATTCATATGTGTATATCTGTTTGAATGTATGCCTCATGTGTGTGTATGACCATTGAGGCCAAAAGAGGAGATCAGCTGCCCTGGTACTAGAGTTAGTGTCTGTTCTGCATCTGTCTGAGTCAGCTGCTGGATAGAGTGGGGAAGGGCTGTTCAGGATCAGGTGTGAGGAGGGACAGGAGAGATGGATAGATGCTATGAGAATGAATGGAAATCTGCAGCTGATGGGAGACAGGGGGCATCTTTAGGACAAGACAGAGACCTGGGATAAGGGAGGTACCCAAGAATCAGTAAGGGTGACCTTAGTTGTATCTCACTACATTGGGGATATGGAACCTGAAGAGGCTACCTCCTATAGTCTGGTGGGAGGAATTCCATTGGAGTGATAGGGACACCAACCCACCCACAACACTTTTGACCCAAAATTCATTGTGTCTATAAGAAATGCAGGCACGGGGGATGGAGCAGAGGGAATGGCCAACAAACAACCAGCACAACTTGAGGCCCATCCCATGAGCAAGCACCAATCCCCCACCCCCTTTTTTTTTTTGAGGCAGTGTCCTTGTATTTCAGTTTTGTTTAGAAGTCTGCATTCCAGCGTGGCCTCCACATGAGTTCTGTGTTTACAGTTATGCACCACCACACCCTGCTTGAGAAAACAAGGAGTAGAAAGGGTGATGTAATGCTAATGATATTTTGGTGTATGAAGGAAGTGTTTTTCTTTAGCATTTTTACTTTATCTGACAGCAACAGCTGGGATGAACATGTGTTTGAATTGGTTCTACCTAAAGCCTGTATGGTTGGACATGTGGACTTCAAATTCGTTCTGAACTCCAACATCACCAGTGTCCCCCAGATACAAGTGACACTGCTGAAGAACAAAGCTCCAGGCCTAGGGAAAGCCAATGGTAAGAGGGCCCAGAGCTACTACTGGAAGGCCTTGTCCTGGGCTTCGTGTCTCTTCATGAGCTTGACTGGTGTTCTACTGACTCCTCTGCTCGCCAGAGTTGTTGACCTTTTAGAGTTCAGATTTTTCCAGTAACTTAGTAATTTGCAGAATTTATGATGGTAACTAGTTTAATCATGTCTTTTGTGAAGTGACATTAGTTCCACTTGTGTGACTGCCAGCTTTATTTTTTGTCTTTTTAAAGGAAGAATTGATTTTAAGAGAAACTGTTTTGCAAATTATTATTTGAAAGTAATCAGTCAAGCTAGACTTTTATGTAATGCCAGAAATAATAGCAATTTTCCATGGTAGGAACTAGATATTAGGTCTTATTACTTCCCTCCCCTCCCCTCCCCTCCCCTCCCCTCCCCTCC
>NC_034607.1:40795712-40821812 GCF_900095145.1 Mus pahari
CCCCTCCCCTCCCCCCTTTCTTTTTTTCATCCCCTTTTCTTTGAAAATTCATTTTAAAAATTGAGTATAAAATCAGTGTAAAATGAGGACATAAGGGTACAGACATTCTGATCTGAAAATGTTCCTTTGCCCGAACATCTTTGTGTGTGTGCATAGTTAAGTGAGGGAGGGGTGTGTGTGTGTGTGTGTGTGTGTGTGTGTGTGTGTGTGTGTATGTATGTATGTATTCTCATGACATTTTCATTTAATGAATCTAGGACTTAGGCAGTTGGTATCTTTAAAACTTTGTAGGTATTTGTATTGTGCAGCTTAGGGAGGAACTTTTAGTGCCAACAAGTTATATCTTCAGGCAAATTATTTTATTACAGTTTGTAGAAAAGACAAAATATAAAATCATTGAATTTAATTTTCTCCTCTTGACAATTATTGTATAGCATCTATGGTGAAATCGTAGTAGCTCCCTGTTTAGCAAAAGATTTTAGAGTTTTAGGCACAAAAATTATTGATACTGAGCAAAATTAAGTTTACTAATATTTTTATCCTCTAGAAACAGCAGTAGATAGGCAGATCACCTTTCCTTTGTCTCCAGCTCTTAACATTGAAGTGGAACATAATGGGAACCCGTCCCTGGTTGATTTGAATGAAGAAATGCACCACATGGATGTAGAGGAGTCACAGTGTGAGTTCAACCACAGAGCTGTTTTCCCTGGCAGTAAAGGAGTAGTGATTGTAATGCATAATGTGGGGAATGACTTCCTCGTGGCAAATAGCTTATAATTCTGCTTTGGCAATGTGCTGTAACTTACATCTCACCTTTGTGAATATAGCTGCACTCATACTTGTGATTTAGTCTTTAATGCCTTTGAAATCAATTCATGATTCTATAGATCCTCTTTTCAAAGTCAAGGTAAAATATAAAATGAGAGTGGAAAATAACACGTAACAGACAACTGATTATACTAGTGAGTTGTTGGAACACATTTTATGTATTATATTTTATGTGGTGGTATCATATGGAAATGGGATATATATATATATATATATATATATATATATATATATATATATATATCTTTATTCGATTTCTGATATTACACTGAAAGAAAAATACGTATTTTTCTTTTTAGGTCTTAGGTTATGTCCATTCTTAGAGGATCATAAAGAAGACATTCTGTGTGGCCCAGTATGGCTTGCTAGTGGTCTAGACCTATCAGGTCATGCTGGGATGTTGACATTGACAAGCCCCAAACTTGTTAAAGGTAAAGTAAGATGTTTTGTAAAAGTGGAGTAAATAATGCCAGCACAATACGAAAGACACTTTTGAAAACTGATCACAAAAATGCTGTTTTGTTTCGAGCTTTTGACTAGAACTTCCAGCATCTTCTATGTGTGAGGGTTTCACCTATCATGAGAACTGATTCTAGGTTTTTCAGGTCTTCATATGTCTTAGAGATAGGGTTATGTGGCTTCATCACTGTTCGGTGTTTCAGGAAAGTGCATGTTTTATATAGGGTTCAGCATTCATTGGGTGGTTTTGAAACATACACCCCCTAGATAAAGGTAAGTTCTGCATATACAAGTTTCATTGTATTTCTTTTTTTTGGGGGGGTGGGTTTGAGACAGGGTTTCTCTGTGCAGACCTGGCTGTCCTGGAACTCACACT
This sequence comes from Mus pahari, assembly GCF_900095145.1. Classification (NCBI taxonomy): domain Eukaryota; kingdom Metazoa; phylum Chordata; class Mammalia; order Rodentia; family Muridae; genus Mus; species Mus pahari. Next base: position 40,797,376 of record NC_034607.1, read on the forward strand.
GTAGACCAGGCTGACCTGAAATTCAGAAATCCACCTGCCCCTGCCTTCCAAGTGCTGGGATTAAAGGTGTGTGCCACCACTGCCCTGCTTCATTGTATTTCTTGACTGTATGTTGTTTGTTAAAGATTTGAGATACTATGATGTTTTTGGGTTCATTCTGGGAAGTAGTGGTATGAAAAACTCAAATCTCTTATATTATTTAGACTATAACATAAACTTGTAAGGATGAAAATGTTTAGATAAAATGTGGATGTGTCACACAGCATGACTAAGGAAACTCTTAGTGTTTTGCAGTATTTTTTTTTTTAATCAAATTTCCCTCATAAGCTCATAATTATTTTTGAGACAGGATCTCTCCATAACCCTGACTATCCTGCTATTTATTGATTATGTAAATCAGCCTGGCCTGAGACTGCCTCCTACCACCTTAGCGCTAGGGTCAGAGTTGTGTGCCGCCACACCTGGGCCTCATGATTCTTAAAGTGATAGACGCCGTGATTGCGGAGTGTAATGGAAGAGTAAAAGTATGAATTATGTCAAACAGAAGATTGAGATGGAGAGTCATATCAGGTCCTAGTAGTTGGGTATATTAGTAAGAAGAGTGTAACAGCCCTGGAGCTACTTGGGTCAGAGAAAAACAAGTGCCGTGTAGTCCAACCCTAGAGGCAGGCAGGGATGTGGGAAACAGCAGGTGAGTTTGCAGGTATTAAAATATGTAGTGCCCACTGCAGCAGTAGTCTGATGGTTTGTTCATTAGGTCTATTTATTTGAGGATATTTTTGTAGCGTTTTGCATTATAGATAGGATCTGTGATCTCAGTTTAGTTACAACACACTAGATTATATATTACAGTGTTAGTGACTGCTGAGTGCTTTCCTCATGAGAGATAGAATTACAGGAACTTTAGTTAACACCAAGGTGTAGGCACTATTATATATGAGAAGAAACCGAACCATAAGAAGGAATTTGTTGCATGCCTAAAAGCAGCATATTAATTACCCAAATCCTGGATATATGGGTGTGCGTATGTGTATCTCAAACCATTTTTTTTCTTCACTTAAATGTTTTTCTTAACTGAGGTAAAACTATGTCTTTGATTTTTTTTTTTAACTATAACTATTAAAATGCTTTATACATGTATTCACACACGTATATAAATGGACAGACAGGAATGTTAGATAAGGGATAGTGAGGCAAGGAGACTGAGTTCAGTATGAGCACCATGTCAGGCAGCTCATGACTATTTGTAACTCCCATTCAGGGCTTGAACACCTACTGACCCTGAACACATATACATGAGGCCATGCTCACACTCACACATAAACATAATTAATAAATAAAATAATCATTTAAAAAAGGTTAGCTCATAGGTCATGTGCTATCATAATCATTTGTTGACAGTTATATGTTACAATTTACTTTTGCTTGTGTCTTTTTTTAATAGTTTACAAAACTTTTACCATTTAAATAAATGTCACTTGAACAGATATGTCTAATGATGTCTGTAGTTACAGCCTTCTAAATTTGCTAAGCCTTTTTTTTTTTTAAGCTTTTTTTTGGGGGGGGCTATCATATCAAAATTGTTCTGTTATGTAATCAGATGATATATTTTGCTATTTCTGGCCTATATTTCTTTTGTGTGGCGTTAGTACTTAGTCTTGCTCCATGTTGATGAGGTAATAAATTATTTTCTCACTCTTCCCTTGTCCAGGTATGGCAGGTGGGAAGTACCGTTCATTTTTAATTCATGTCAAAGCAGTGAGTGACCGTGGAGCAGCAGATGAGATGTGCAGCAGTGGCCTGCGTCCTGTTGTCAGGCTTCCATCTCTTAAACAGCAGGGCCACAAGGGATACTCACTGGCTTCTCTCTTGGCCAAAGTTGCAGCAGGCAAGGTAAGCCCCTGATTTGGAACGGGAGCAATGCTGTTGTTGAGAGTCGTTGGAAGGGGTGCTTCTCTTGGTTAATCGCTTGTTTGCTGCTTGCTCTATTTCTGAGTTTTCCTTATGATTTCAGAATGCATATAATTATGAAAATGTTTTCTGCTAACTTTGGATTAGGAATTAGCTTTTATAGACTCTATTAAAAAGGGAGCAGCTTTAGAATGCCCTTTCCTTTAAATTCAGTTGTTTTTGTCCCAGTGATACTTGAGAAGGCTGTGGCTGAATAACTGTAGAGATAGCCTTGGCTAATTTTCTATAGGTGTGCAAGGTTTTCATGCTTGTCTGAGTGTAGATTTTCCTGAACTTGGGTTTTGTCTCATTATTATTATTATTATTATTATATTATTATTAAGAAATCTTAGCATTAGTATCAGCACCCATCACTTTGTATTTGCATAGCTCTTCCAGTTTATCAAGGTCTTTATCAGAGTTAATCCTCAAATGAACTGAGTTAGGTTGAGCAGGATATGATAGGCCAAGCGGGAGATGGTAGGCCAAACAGGTACTATCTCTGTGTATGTTAGCATTCTTGAGCTCGGGATTGGAGTCAGAATTTTGCTTCTTTATTTTTAATTATTGGGCTGCAAAAATCTTGACTATATTTTTTCCTGTTAAAATTCTTTGGAAAACTAGGCATTTATCATTTTAGTCTGAATTTTTATTGGAATCTTTCATATTTTTAGTTTGATTTGTTTGTCTCATACTTACTGTTATTAAATTAGGAAAAATCATCTAATGTTAAAAATGAAAATGCAGGAGGCACTCGAAAGTCTGAAAACCTGCGTGGTTGTGATTTACTTCAAGAAGTCTCTGTCACCATTCGGAGATTTAAGAAAACTTCAATTTGTAAGGAGAGGTAATCACATTTCTTTAGTCTGCCATTCTTTTTTCCTGTTTATGGTTTGGAAACAGGTCCCAGGTACTTCTCACTGATCCTGAATTTATTCTCTCATCTCCACGTCCTACATGCTAAGTACTTAAGGTGATTGAACTTTTCCCCTGGAAGTCCTTGCTTGCTCTCTCATTCTCTAAGTAAATGGCAGTTGCTGAGGACAATATCCATAGCCTTCATTGCTTTATCCCTTATCATCTATAGTACGCAATGTGTACCATGAACGGTGAGAAATGTAAGAAGCTTGATTTAAGGACACAGCCACATTTTCTTAGGTCACATTATTGTGAACTTTTCTTTAAAACAGAGTTCAAGTTCTGTACAGCACATAAGACTATTCAAAAGGCATTCTTCCCCTTTTTTTACTCTCTTCTTTTGCATTGTTAAAACATGACTGGTTTAAGTTCTCTACTACTGAACTACGTGGCCAACCCTGAAAACTTTATTTTTTATATTCATTACTAGCATAGTCTGATTGTTCTGGTTTTACTGGTGTAAACACCTTGTAATGTATTTATATTTTCTCTCCTTAGGGTTCAGCGTTGTGCCATGTTACAGTTTTCAGAATTTCATGAGAAGCTTCTTAACACTCTTTGTAGAAGATCAGACGATGGGCAGGTCACAGAACACGCACAGAGTCTTGTGTTGGATGCTCTCTGCTGGTTGGCAGGAGTCCATTCAAATGGCCCTGGCAGGTTAATAAGTAGGATTTTCTTTGCTTTAATGATTATCCTTTAGCTGTTCTGATTCAGAGTCCAAAATGAATCTGTTTGCTCTTGTCTTGCAGCTCAAAGGAAGGAAATGAGTGCCTACTTTCAAAAACACGGAAATGTCTTTCAGATATTGTCCGTGTTTGCTTCTTTGAGGCAGGACGAAGTATAGCCCATAAATGTGCTCGATTTCTAGCCTTGTGCATTAGGTTGGTGTGTGTGTGTGTGTTGTTTTTTTTTTTTTTTTTTTTTTTTTTTTTTGAAAGCATACTTTGTAACTGTATTTGCACTTTGGTGTTCATGTCTTGTCTATAATGGGATTTGATTCTCATCAAATGTATAAGTAACTTTTCAACAGTTGATAACTGTTATGTCCTAAAGAAGAATTTGGGATTTCTTAGGGTGAAATGCAATGTTAAATTTAGTCAGCTGGGCTTAATTACTTCATGAGAATTTGATGAGTGGAGCCCTGACTCCTAGTGCTTGATTGACCACTGCCATCCTTGTTACTTAACAGTCTTGCTTAATCTTCAGCTGTAAAACCTGAGACTTTACTGTCTATTAAGTATTTGAGAGGGATGAATCTGTGTATTAGCTTTTCTTAGTAATGATAATGGTCTAACCTAGGAGAAAACTCTTGGTGATATGGCTTTTTTTTCTTTTTAAGTGCTATGCCAAGTTTAGAGTTTAATTTAACTTAGTATAATAAATAATGTCTTTAAATTCTCTTACTAAACAATTTTCCAGTAATGGCAAATGTGACCCCTGTCAGCCTGGATTTGGATCAGTTCTATTGAAGGCTTTACTTGATAATATGTGCTTTTTACCAGCAGCAGCAACTGGTGGTATGTAAAGTTACTTTAATACATATTTATAGTGAATAATTTAAGTTATTTTGTTCTTACTTAGCTTCTCTGGATGATTAGTTCAGTTTTTGTTATTGGGTATGTTTATGATTGTGTGTAGGTGCACCTGTTTGTGTAGGTACATTTGCAGTGGACATCAGAGTCTCAGGTATTTTTTCTCAAAAATGTTGACCAGTGCTTGATGGTGGTGACACGTGCCTTTAATCTCAGCACTTTCGAGGCAGATGCAGGCGGATCGAGGCCAACCGGCCTTGAACAGAGTGAGTTCCAGGGCAACCAGGGCGACACAGAGAAAGAAACCCTGTCTCAGGCAAAAAACATTGTCCACTTTACTTGTTGTTGACTTTTTAATTGGTTTTTTGTGAATTTCACATCTTGTATTACAGTCCCACTCGTCTCTTCTTACCTGCCCCGTGCTCTTGCAACCTCCCCCCAAGAACAGAAAAAAAATCTTGTATTGAAAGCTGTAGTGTGTCACAGTGTGTCCCAGAGTATGCCCTTTGTCCACACTTCTTTCCTTGCAAATGTTCATCACAATGAGTCAGTTGCCTGGTTCCAGGTCTCTGGCTTCTACTACACTATCAATATCAGAACCTCACTGGGACTCCTCTCTTTGTTGTTACCCTGTCTCATAGATACCCTGTAGATTTGGACCTAGGACTGGCCCCTTCATGGGCTCATGCTGTTCGTAGATGGGGTAAATGTTGGGTTGGCCAACTCAAAGATGTTCGATATGGGATTGAGAGGGATTTGAGCTAATTAACCTGCCAACTCTCCTGCACATCGCCTGGGTTGGGGATGGTGGAAGTTCTGCAGCACTGCCCTTAGTTATCAGTTATTCAGTGCCCTAGTCAGTAAGGGGTAGAGCCAGCTCTTCAATCTCAGGCCATCAGGGCAGACTCATGCCATTAGGGCACAGCTCTACTGTGCTGCCCATATATTATAGTATATGTTATTGAGAGTTACCATGGCAAACTGAGTGGTCCTAAAGGGTCCTGTGAAGATTCCATAGAAATGATTTTCAAGAATAAATGAAGTTATAAAAGCTATCTCCACTAATAGTACATGTATAAGGTAATAGAGACTTTTGTATAAGCTCTTTTGCTGTTATTGTGAAGGAATTCAGGCTTAGCTTTTTAATCTGTGTATCTGTTTTTTTCTTTTGTATAAGCAGCTCCCAACATGTAAGTATATGTGTGTGCAGTGCCCTAGGTGGCTAGGATAGGGTAGCAGAACCTCTGGACCTAGAGTCATCTGATTGTGGGGTGCCATAGGATTCTATGTAAGAGAATCCAGTGTTCTTACCTACCGAGCTGTCTCTACAGTCTAGTGTGTTTATAGGTATTTCTCAGTGTTTTGTAATGCTCTAGTTTATTTATTCATTTATTTGCGTACCTAATTATGAGCTCAGGCTTATTTAACTTGAGGCTGACCTTTAACTTCTAGTCTGCCTGCTCTCACTTACCAGGTGCAGATTACAGAAATTGGTTTCTGTTTTACAAGTAGTTTACTCATTCATATATTTCACAGGAATTTGATCTTTGTAGTAAGTAAGAGAAATCTTTCTTAAAGTTGTTTGGTAAATAATGTGGATTTTCATTACCTTAGACTGCTTGTGTTTGCCTTGAACATAATTTGACTGTTATGCTACAACTGTTAAGTATGTACACAGTGGTTCCCAACTTCCTAATTCTATGACCTTTTAATATAGTTCCTTGTTTGCATGGCAGCCCTAATCATGAATTTATTTTGTTGCTACTTCATAACTGTAATTTTTGACACTGTTACAAATCATAATATAACTATCTGATATGCAGGATATCCACTATGTGACCCCCCCTTCTCCCAAATCTGCATCTCACAGATTGAGAACCACTTACATAGATTATGGCATTTTACATTCTTTTGCTCAGTGTAGTAACATCTGACTTTCAGTTCTTACGGATTGTTTTTAGTGGTATGTTGCTTACATTCTGGGCATGTACTTAGTACTAAGATTTCTTCACTAAGGCATCTGTCTAATGTGCTGTGGTCCTCTTATTCATGCTGCATGGGTTCTGTCTGACTGCTGTCAGAGTAGTGCTCCATTCATTTGCCAAGGTGTACACTTGAAGCTGACTGCCATGCCGTGTTTAGAACAGTTTTGTATCGAGAAGCAGTATTTCAGGAATATTGATTTGGCACTTCTCGTCTCTGCTTTTGTGGCTATTCACAAATGCTGTTCTTCACATTAATATACTTTTATTTTGAGATAGCATCTCTAAGTGGCCACAGCTATTCTAGAACTTGCTTTGTAGACCAGGCTGGCCCTGAGATCTGACTGTCTTTGCTTCCTGAGTGCCAGAATGAAAGGCATGCTTCATCATGCTGGCACATTGTTGTGCTCTTCTTTGTTGTTGTTTTGTGTTTTGTTTTTGAGACAGAGTCTCTCTATGTAGTCCTGTCTATCCCAATGCTTGCTCTGTAGATCAGGCTGGCCCTGAACTGAAGAGATCTGTCTGCCTTTGAACCCCAAGTGCTGAGATTAAAGGATGTGTACACCACCATGCCTGGTTTGATATACTCTCAAGTCCTGAATGTTATAAATTCCTTTGGAAAACATTTTTGCATTTGTGGATGGTAGGGCATGCATGTCACAGTGAATCTGTGGAGGTCAAGATAATATAGTCTTGGTTCTGGGAACTGAACTCAAACTTGGTTGGACTTTTGGACAAGTGCCCATACCTGTTGTGTTATTTTACCAGCCCTGCTATTCTTAAATTAAGACTCTTTCTTAGGTGATGCTTATATTATTAATGTTCTAGAACTCTTTGTCCTTTCTCCCTATGTTGTTAAAGCAAGTGTCTTTCTAGCAAAGGTAGCTGTATTTTTATATGTGGGACCTGAAGGTCTGTATGCTAGAGGTGAAGAAGAAATGGGCATGCTTTCATTGTTTTTCCAGGTTCTGTCTACTGGTATTTTGTACTGCTGAATTACGTTAAGGATGAAGACTTGGCTGGATGCAGCACAGCGTGTGCAGCCTTACTCACGGCCGTGTCCAGACAGTTGCAGGACAGGCTAACCCCGCTGGAGGCTCTGCTTCAAACAAGGTATGCTTGCCATCACTGGGCACTTCATTACTAGGTTCACTTAAAACATTCTTTTACCTTAAAAAGTATTTATTTTGTGCCATGCATTCTAAATATGAGTAGTGTGAGGCCCTCCTTCCTGTGTTTCTGTGGGAACTATTTTCTTCAGCTGTTAGTGACAGTCTTTAATGTTTACAAAGAGAACTAATTTTAATTTTATGTGTTTTTTTTGTTTTTGTTTTTTTCTGCATGTTATGTCTGCAGTATATGCACACAATGCTTGTAAGGGCTAAAAAAAAAAATGTGTTGGATTCCCTGGGACTCAAGTTATAGATGGTTATGAGCTGCCATTTGGGTCTTGGCCATCAGTGCCAAGTCTTCTGGAAGTATATAGCCAGTGATCCTAACTGTTGAGTCATTTTTCTTACCCTAATTGTATTTAACATTTAGGGATACTTTGCTTTGTTAATACAAGGGGCATTTAATGTTATTTATTAATGGTATAACTTTATAGGTATAATTATGTAAATCTCTTCTTACTTTTACATGAAGTTCTTCTGTCTGCTAGTTGGAATTTTAAATTTTTAATTAGCATATTGAAATAACAAAATGTTGACTTTAAATTTTTTCTTTTTTTCTGTTGTCAGCTTTCCCTCCTCTTTGAGACATGGTTTCTCTCTTGTAGCCCAGGCAGTCCTGGAAACGCAGAGAACCATTTGCCTCATGAGTACTGGGATCAAAGGCCTGCTCCATCATTTCCCAGCTGGTCTTCAGCCTTTAAAAATTTTTTTTTCTTTTTAGATTTTATTTTATTTTACATGTATGACTGGTTTTCCTACATGTGCATATATGTGCTACATGCATAACTGGTGCTTTTGGATGCCCAAGAGGATTGCAGCTAATGTGAACCTGGAGTAAATGACTTGTTAAGAACCGCCATGTGGGTATAGGGAATCCAACCCTGGTCTTCTACAACAGCAGCGATTCCTCTTAACCATCAAGCTGTCTTTCTAGCTTCTGGTCTTCAGCTTTTGAAGTTGGACATTTCTTATTTGACATACTGCTTTTATGATAACTTTATAAATCCTGATTTTGATGAAATTTTTCTTAAAGTGTTTATTTTCTCAATTATAGTGATGGAGTGGGAGGAAGGAGTGCTTATTTTTGTTTGTTTTGCTTTTCCCTCCCATACCTCATGCTGTTAATGATAGTCTTGTTGGGTTGGCTGCCCCTTATTTTAATCATTTGTATTGACTTTAGATGGTGTTTTGAGTGTAGTTTTTCTCTTGTGTTCACTGAATTTGATGCCCCTTTAATCAAATTGCATTGAAAGCTGAATAGGTAATTTTTAAATAACTGGCTGAAAGGTAAAATATTTAATACATTATTTCATTTCTCAGATATGGATTATACAGCTCCCCATTTGATCCAGTTCTTTTTGACTTGGAGATGAGTGGCTCTTCTTGTAAAAATGTATACAATAGCAGCACTGGTGTCCAGTCAGATGAGATTGACTTATCGGATGTTCTTTCAGGTACTGGCCTCTTTTATTAAGTGAGTAAGTAGCGGATAGTTCTGTTTTCATAGTCAGTTCATTTTTCTCTTTGTCAAGTACGTCAGGTACTGAGATTTAAGTTCTCAGTGTCAGGTAATGAGTTAAGTTCTCATCTCTCTTTATTATATCTACTCACATTTTTTGTCTTCAGAACACTAAAGTTTTTTGGTTTTTAGAATTTAACCATAATGCCCGTGAACTATAGTGATATGTAATATGTAAAGTGTAGCTTTTGTGTCTAGCTTTGAGTGAAATATTACAGCAAAGCCCTTGCTATGTTTGGGTTAATCAGTGCAGGCTGAGAAATTGTTTTGAGATTGTTTGAACCTTGAAGAAATAACTCTGCACTTGGTGCTACTTTAGAGTTTGCACCTGCCCAAACCTTGGTCTTAAGACACTCCTGGTGAACTTGGAGTTCTTCCTTTTGATTGTGGCTAGCCATGGTAAAAACACACTGACATTTGTGAGGGCTGTCTGCTTTCTCAGGTAGCAAGGCCATGTAGTTGGAACCTTGCCCAACCCCAATTAATTTTGTGTTATGATCGAATAGAAGTAACTGGAGTGAGCTAGTCTGCGTCAGTCTTTTCCAAGAAAGCTAAACCCCTCTTTCAGAAAATGAGGGCTTAGCGTCTTGGTGAGCTTTTCTACTGTGGCACATATGACCAACATCTCCCAGTAATGATCTGTTAAAACCATTTTACTTAATATCTCAGTTTCTTTGTCTGTTTTCAAAAAGTAAAACAACTATATAGATTGTACACACACACGCACACGCATACACACACACATACACACACACACACACACACACAAAATCTGAAACATTTGTCCACCATATTAGTGGTCAAAAGTTTCAGAATTTAGAGTATTTCAGAAGTGTGGATTAAGAATCCTTTATAGTGGGGCTGGTGAGATGGCTCAGTGGGTAAGAGCACCCGACTGCTCTTCCAAAGTTCTGGAGTTCAAATCCCAGCAACCACATGGTGGCTCATAACCATCTGTAACAAGATCTGACGCCCTCTTCTGGAGTGTCTGAGGACAGCTACAGTGTACTTACATATAATAAATAAATAAATAAATAAATAAATACATAGATAGATAGATAGATAGATAGATAGATAGATAGATAGATAGATAGATAGAATCCTTTATAGTGGGCTGGTAAGATAGTTCAGTGGGTAAGAGCACCCGACTGTTCTTCCGAAGGTCTGGAGTTCAAATCCCAGCAACCACATGGTGGCTCATAACCATCTGTAACAAGATCTGACGCCCTCTTCTGGAGTGTCTGAAGGCAGCTACAGTGTATTTACATATAACAAATAAATAAATCTTTAAAAAAAAAAAAAAGAATCCTTTATAGTGACATATGCAAGTATTAAAACAATAAAAGCAGTTTTCAATATTTAAAACAAATCATGATCCAGTTTGATTTTTTTTTTATTGTAATCATTCCAGTGTAATTTTACTGTTCAAAAGATTTAATTCATACATACTATAAGTTTCTGACTACTGTGAATTCCTACCAAATTGCTTTCATTCCTATAGACATTTTTATGAAGGAAGCTAGTTTCTGTTTATAGGTTTTCTTAATATGCCCTTTGTTGATGTAATATGTGAGTTTTGTGCATTTTATGCTAATTAGGATTGACTAAATTATCATTATTGCTACTTCATGCCTTTTATAGATCATCTTCATGCATTCTGAGGTTTTCTTTGTGTACTAGGGAATGGAAAAGTCAGTAGTTGCACAGCTGCTGAGGGAAGCTTCACGTCTCTCACTGGACTTCTAGAGGTTGAACCCCTTCACTTTACTTGCGTGTCAACTAGTGATGGAACCAGAATAGAAAGGGATGATGCAAGTACGTTTACTGGTATATATTTTCTTTTATTACTTTCTCTATGCAGTAATAATACAAAGTGATATGAGCTATTTAAAATTAGATCTTTGTTTGCATGGTAAGAGAAGACCTATGGGAGAGAGGGATGTTTGGAGGGAATACCACGAGTAGTTTTATATTTGAGATTAGTTGAGGTTTTTTCCTTTACCCAGTAAAGCATTCCCTTAAATCCTTTTATTTTTATGTTTATTTTCTATGTGTGTTTATGTTTATTATTATAATGGGAAATATCAGCCAGAAAGAAAATAGACGGAAGAGTAAGGTAGAGCCCGTGTTTCCATAGCCATTCGGCCTTTCGATGATAGCAAGTGCAGCTTATGACTTTGATGTCCTGATGTGACTTGTTCACTTAAAGTTAGTAGTAGTTTGGTTAGGTTTTGACCTGACTGTAATCCCTAGAATACTGACTACAGCCTGGGTTTTATAACCAGAGCCAGTCTTCGTGAGAGCGTGCATGTGTTGAAATGATGAAATAGGGACACTATTGATTAGATAAACTGCTTCATTTAACCATTAGGTCTGTAAATCATGGAAATACTTATCATTTTATTTTAAAACATTTTTCTGTGCCCCTTATGATGTTTTATGATATATATATATATATATCATATCTATCTATCTATCTATAGTATCTTATGAGGTATATAAGGTATGTTTATAATTATATTTTGCCACAAAAAATTAAATTTTATTGTTTAGAATATTGGTATTTCGGCCTAGTCTGTTTTTCCTTGATAGAAGGTATTGAATAGTATATTAAGTTGATTTTACTGGGAAACTAATTTAAGCAGGTTCTATTTCAACCTCTTCATTAAGTTAATATTAATAGTCCAAGGCATAGCTCTGTATGAGAGAGTACTTGCCAAGTGCATTCAAGAATTTGGATGAAGTCCGTAGTTCTGCCAAAGAAGCAAATTAAAAAACAAAGTTTTGAGGAGAAGTCATAGGAGTTTATAATCCTGGATTTCGGCTCTAGAAGGGATGCAGTTTTAAAAGAATTTCTAAGTTCATTTTAGTGTATTTGCTTCCTACCTTTTCATTGTAGAAGTAGCCACTAAGTTTAATTTATGTAGTGTGAAGGTGACACTTCAGACTTAACATACATTACATGCGAATTGAGGTTCTAGTAAGGTCAATGTTGCTTTGTTTTCTTACACTGTAGTCATTTCATAACGCCAACAGAAAACTCTTATAAATCATGGTCTTTTCTTGGACTGGCATGAGATTAGGTATCAGTTTTAAGAAAATTGATTTTTGAGTTAGTTATGTTTAGAAGAGCATAAGAGGTGTAACAATTATTTGGATGATTGGCAGGCTCAGGGGACAAGAACAATAGGTGTTCCTGCATAGGAGACCCATGTTTGTTTTCTGGCACCAATGCGATGGCTGACAACCATCTGTAACTTTAGTTCAGGGGAAGCTAGCACACTTTTAACTTTCATTGGCACCAGGGATACATTTGGTAGCTAAACTCATATATTAAGGCAAAATATTCATATTTAATAATACAGTACCGTCTGAAAAACTATTCAATTATCTCTGTTTTTTTCCCTCCTGCAAAACATCAGTGGAACTGTTTCTTTTTCCCCCTGCATACTATGTTTCTGTTTTAGAAATAGAGCTTTTGATAGTGGCAAATCGCCTGAGTTTTCACACTTTTGTAAATAGATTAAAAACGAGTAACTTGACTTCCTAATTTTAGATTCATTATATATGAATGAGATGGTAATATCAATACAGTATCATATTCTGCTCAATTAATACTACTGTTTTGAAGATTTAATGAGTTTGTATGTGTTCATGTTTACACTGGCTCTGGTCCCAAACCTGGTTCTACTACTATAAGCTTAGCTACTCTGTTTCATTGTTTCTTCACGTAAAGATTGGAGCCATGACATTTGCCTCATATAGTTTATTTTAAGCTAAGTGTGGTAATTTATGAATAATGACATTTAGGTACTAGACATGGTATACCTTTAATCCCAGCACTCAGGCAAGTAGATCTCTGTAGTCACTGTAGTCTACAGAGGTGGTTCAAGGACTGCCCAGGCTACACAGAAAAACAATAAAACTTACTAAAGAATGAATAAATAAATGTCATTTAGTTGGAGTTCAAAGCCAGCCTAGTGTACAGAGAATGTTCCAGGACTGCCCAGGCTATACAGAAAAATTATGCCTTGGAAAATCAAAATAATTAGCGAGGCAGGGATGTAGGTTGGTAGGTAGGTAGGTAGGTGAATGGGTGTATGGGTCCGTGGGTGGGTGCATAGATGGGTGGATGGATGGATGAGACATATCATATAGTAAGTAATGTATGTAAAGTGTCATTGTAATAGTTACCCTTTCCCAGTGGAACATTGTAGTAAAGGTCTGTAATAATACAAATATTAAAATATTAGTACTTTACTTGACTGGCTTTTTATTTTATGCTGATTTGCTATAATAAATTCTGAAATTAAGCTGTTATATGAAATTTAGAACATTATTATAAATATCAAATGAAAATGTGTTCATTTATAATGTATTGTTGAATTACTTTGAAAAAGGCAAATTTTGCTTTTACTTGTGAGAATGTTTGAGGAAGTGTAAGAGGTAGAAAATAAGGTTTTTTTCTGTCTGTCAGTCTGTCTGTTTGTCTATCTACCCTGTAGTCCTCACCTCTGTCTTAAAATAAGGTGATTAAGTTTGGAGAAATGGCTGAGCAATTCAGAGCAATTGTTGCTCTTCCAAAGGTTCAAGGTTTAATTCAGGGTATGCATTTTTTTTTTTTACATATGCATGTTAAATATGTGTCAGGATATGCATATTTTATAACTGTCTATAAATTTATTTCTTGGGACTTCCAGTCTCTGTCACACCACGAATACAGGTGGCACACACATGTATGTAGGGAAAACACTCATTTACACATAAAATAAATGTTTTCTTTAAAAGAGAAATTAAGTGTCTTTCTTTTGTTTCATTAATATACTTAAAATTTAACATGGTTCTTGTGGGGAGCTCTTTCAATTTTATTTTTGGAGACAACATCCTAGTACATTGCCCTAGCTGTCCTGGGTGCACTTGCTACAAATGATGGGATTAAAGGCACATGTACCATGTCCTACTAAGTGGGGATCTTTTTTGAGCACTGATAGAACATTCCCAATGTATAAGAAAACTAATGATACTGTTAAATTTTCTTAGACTTTTTTTGATTATGAGCATAATTCTTATATACCAGGAATGATGCTTGTGAACCGAAAAGTAAACAACTGGGCTGGCGAGATGGCTTAGTGGTTAAGAGTGCCGACTTCTCTTCCAAAGGTCCTGAGTTCAAATCCCAGCAACCACATGGTGGCTCACAACCATCCATAATGAAATCTGATGCCCTCTTCTGGAGTGTCTGAAGATAGCTACAGTGTACTTACATATAATAAATAAATAAACCTTAAAAAAAAAAATAAAAGAAAAGTAAAAAACTCAAAATTGTTTGATTTGGGGCTGGTGAGATGGCTCATTGGGTAAGAACACCCAACTGTTCTTCTGAAGGTTCGGAGTTCAAATGTTTTGATTTGGGAATTGCTCCAGCACCCCCCCCCCCCAAAGAGCTTGAGTATCATTGGTGGTATCAGTCCAGTGCAGTGTTCACATGAACATATCCATGGTGATACTGGTAACTCAGGCTGGGTCTCTTAGCCTTTCAGGCAAGTGCCCAGTCACTGAGTGACAACCCAATCTTTTTTTTTTTTTTTTTAAATAACTGCATATAGTTTTAATGACACATTGTGTATTTTGACCATGTACCTCTGTGTACCTTTTCTTCATCCTGGTGTCTTGTTTTGTCTTTCCCTTGTCTCATGCCAGTGAGTTCCTTCGGGGTTCCTCCTGCAGTAGGTGGCCTGTCATCTGGCACAGTTGGGGAAGCCTCGACAGCCCTGAGTTCAGCAGCCCAGGTAGCTTTGCAGTCTCTCTCTCATGCAATGGCTTCAGCCGAGCAACAGCTGCAGGTGCTGCAAGAGAAACAGCAGCAGCTTTTGAAGCTTCAGCAACAGGTTGGAGACTCTTTGGCTCTTTGTTCATGCTGTCTCTAAACTTCAGAAGCTGAAAAGTACTGTAGAAATGACTGTAGAAAGTAGGTTGTCCAATCTGAGCTAATCGTTTTCAACAGAAAATTGAGGTAATGCCTTTGTGATATGTTTAAATGTATTAAAATTATCTGACTGCATTTTATTTAGGATGTGATTGAGAAAAAAATGATACTCCTTGGGTAGCCTTGAAGTCAGTTGTACTTTTATGTTTAAAAGCCTTTGGAGAAGCATTATATACTTATCAGTTACTGTTTTCATTGATCAGAGAGTGTTGGACATTATAAATTGTAGGACATTAATTTCAGCAATTATGATAACATGGTTTATCGATTTAATTGCTGACTAAATGCAACCCGTGAAAATTCTGTTTGAGAAATTGTATCCTGTCAGTTAACATTGAATTCACTTTGCTTCATTTTGTTTTGTGCAGAACTGGTTTCATTATTTATATTTAATGGTTCTGCTGGCATTTCATTTTTTGAGCACTTTCTAGTTCCCTTAATATATAAGGAAATTTTGTATAATATACTCAGAAATGTTCCTAACAAGGCAGTGCTTCATGTGTTAAGTCCACTTTTGTCTTGTGTAACCAGAATTTTATTAATCTCATTTAAGTTTATTATATATGATCATCAAGTGTCCTCACAACTTAGTCAGGATTCTTCTATAGGTATTGCTTTTACTTTTACAGAAAGCAAAGCTGGAAGCCAAGTTGCATCAGACAACAGCAGCAGCAGCCGCAGCTGCATCAGCAGCAGCCGCAGCTGCAGCAGGTCCTGTTCACAATGCAGTGCCTTCCAACCCAGTGGCTGCTCCTGGATTCTTCATCCATCCATCTGATGTTATTCCCCCCACTCCAAAAACAACACCACTTTTTATGACTCCCCCGCTTACTCCGCCCAATGAAGCAGTTTCTGTTGTGATTAATGCTGAACTTGCACAGCTTTTCCCAGGCTCAGTCATTGATCCTCCAGCAGTGAATCTTGCTGCCCATAACAAAAACTCCAACAAATCTAGAATGGTAAATGATGTTTTAAGTAAATGTTAACTTAGACAGATTCTTATATTTTTAAATAAATTCTAACTTTGAAAGTCAGATGTTTAAATTGTCACGAAAGTGTATCAGATCATTTTGATTTTATAAAATATTTCAAAATGTATATCAGGAAATGAGACTTGTTAATTTAATGTTATGGTTTTTTAGAGCGAGGCTATTAGTACAAAGTTATATTGTTTTGGGTATTTTTTTGCTTTTGTTTTTTTATCTAGAATCCACTTGGTTCTGGCCTGGCCCTTGCAATTTCTCATGCCTCACATTTTCTTCAGCCGCCACCTCACCAGTCCATTATTATAGAGCGAATGCATTCAGGTAATCTTTGCATTTCTAAAATAATTTTTCTTGCTTAGTCTCTTGAGCCCCTTTAATGACTTACTACAAACCAATTACATTTGCTGTCAAGTAAGTACATTCTATCGAGAGTAATAGCTACAGAAGGTGTAAATTGTTTGGGTTGGGTAATTCTATTGAAACAATGAGATTTCTCTGTATCTAAGGTTTTCCTATTGAAATATAAGTGATACAAATTTAAATTCTTTTGCCATTATACTAGAATTAGACTGTATGGCAGTATCCTATAACTAGCATTAAATCTACATGTGTGTCATGTCATGTTCCAGAATTGGGATGATGCATGCATATTTATAGATAAATTTTGGCTACTTTTAACCTTCTAATTCTACTAGCTTGTAGTTCTATACTATAGGAACAGGGAATTTTCCTTACAGAGAAAGTGGTGGACATACTATATCTGTGTTCCTCACATGTACAGTTGAGACATATTTGCTCACATATGAGGGAGCTTTAAAACATTCAAAATTCTCTTGCTGTTCTCTGCCCATTTAATTATAAATTGTTTAGCAGCATTAGTGCTTATAACATGTAGAGGAAAGTTTTGTTCCCCTGCTTATGAACAGTTGTTTATACTGTAGTTTGATTTTAACCTGTGCATGTATTTGAATCATATGAGCCCCATGAGGAGTCAAACATGGCTTCTGGAAGAGCAGCAGTATGTACTTGCTCTTAACTGCCATCATACTTTTTTTTTTTTTTTTTTTTTTTAAGATTTATTTATTTATTTATTATGTAAGTACACTGTAGCTGTCTTCAGACACTCCAGAAGAGGGCGTCAGATCTTGTTACGGATGGTTGTGAGCCACCATGTGGTTGCTGGGATTTGAACTCAGGACCTTCGGAAGAGCAGTCAGGTGCTCTTACCCACTGAGCCATCTCACCAGCCCCAAGTCATACTTTTTAATGATAGCATTTCTATGTAATTTTCTATACATACTAAACCACATATATTAGACCCCTGTCTTAGAAGTTAACAAGACTTTCACAAGTAACATTACATAATACATTTTGGTATGTCTAATCTATCTAGTGATGAAATTAAGACAAGAAATATTCAGATTGGGACTTTATAGGTTTACCTTTTAATGTACCACTGGTTAAATGTACTGTTAAATTGTAATGTTTGAAATACGTATGAAGTTTTGTTCTATACTTGACTGCTTTTGTATTAATAATCTTAAAATCTTTGACTTCAGTTTTTCAAAACTATAATAGAGTTTTTGGCAAGTTTGGCATCAAATCTCAAGGCTTCACATACTAAGCAATTATAGAATTTATGAATAAATATTGATAAAGCTATTTTACTTAGCTACTTCTCTTATAGTTTAATAACTTGATAATTTTTTATTTTAAGAAGAAGCGTTAGTATGTTCTGAGTATAGACTTCAGTCACTTGATCCTTTTTTATGGCTTACATGCTTCTCTTTCCTTTATAGGAGCCAGGAGATTTGTCACCCTGGATTTTGGAAGACCTATACTGTTGACAGATGTACTGATTCCTACTTGTGGAGACTTGGCATCTTTATCAATTGACATATGGACATTAGGGGAAGAAGTAGATGGAAGGCGTTTGGTAGTGGCAACTGATATAAGTACTCATTCATTAATTCTTCATGACTTAATACCTCCACCTGTATGCAGATTCATGAAGGTAAAGAACGTCAAGGAAGTTGCTACGTTTTTCATGTTTCTTAGTACTACATTGACACATTACTAAAGAGTATACCTATATCTTTCAAAATACATAGCTTAGATTTTTAAATATTATCACATGTGTTTGTATATTTGCAATCTTTCATTTCAGATAACTGTCATTGGACGCTATGGAAGCACAAATGCCAGAGCAAAGATCCCCTTGGGGTTTTACTATGGGCACACTTATATTTTACCTTGGGAAAGTGAACTGAAGTTGATGCATGATCCTCTCAGAGGAGAAGGAGAATCTGCCAACCAACCAGAAATTGACCAGCATTTAGCAATGATGGTTGCTCTACAAGAAGATATACAGTGCAGGTTAGTGGAAATTTCCTCATATATTTTGTTAAATTATTCCTGTCAATGAATGTTTTCTGTATCTACATAGAAAAGAACAAAAGGAGGACAAACGTGTATATTATAGCAGGATTGAAACATTAGAATGTTGTTTTCTAATTGGTAGTAGCATTTATTAATATTTGTGAACAGTAGTTTGTTTGTTTGTTTATTTATTTATTTATTTGCTTATTTGTTTCATGATAGGGCCTCTATTACAGCTCTGAGTGGCCTAGATGTGACTGTGGCTGCTATCCAACCACAGATGGCTGCCCACTTTTTCCTCTGGAGTACTGGGATTAAAGGTGTTCAATACAGTACCTGGCCCAAGAATAATTCTTCATAGTAGTTGTGCTTTAATACATTTTTGAGATGTGTTTAGTGTGTAAATACAAAAGAAGACTGAAGCAATGCCTGTTCATTTATTTTTACCCATAGATATAACTTAGCCTGTCATCGTCTGGAAGCCCTTTTGCAGAGTATTGATCTTCCTCCTCTCAATAGTGCGAACAATGCACAGTACTTTTTGAGAAAACCAGACAAAGCAGTTGAGGAAGACAGTAGAGTTTTTTCTGCTTATCAAGATTGCATTCAGCTCCAGCTTCAATTAAATCTGGCTCATAATGCAGTGCAGAGGCTCAGAGTAGCCATAGGTGCAAGTCGGAAGACACTGAGTGAGACATCAGGTCCAGAAGGCCTGATTCAGACGTCATCCACAGAGCAGTTACGCACCATTGTGCGGTACTTACTGGACACACTGCTCAGCCTCCTACATGCTTCCAATGGTTTGTATTTGGCTCACTGTCTTTGGGGATGAGTTAATATTTATCTGCTGCATGTTTTGGGAACATAGAATTACTTTCTGGGGACCCCCCCCCCTTTTTTTTTTAAATGAATATGTGGTGCTGGGGATTGAATTGTTAATTCATGCATCTAGTTAAGTGCTCTTCACTGGTCTATCTAGACATTTTTAGTTTGGTATCCTGTTTAATGTATTTAAGAAATTTCTGTAGATTCACTCATTTATTTTCTTCTTTAAGGTTTTTTTTTTTGTATTGTTGTCATGTTATGTATTGAATCTAGGACTTGGGAAGTGGTAAATGGGTGCTTTCCTTACTCACTGCATCTGCATGCCTTTTATTCCAATTATTTCTTTTTAAGTTTTTGTTTCGTTTTTGTTTTTTAGAGATAAGGCTTCTCCTAGCATCCCTGGCTTCCTAGAAATCAACTCTGTAGATTACTACTATGCATCTGTATTTGAGTGAGAAAATATTAAACATTGCATAAAAGTAGAAGAGTTAACGAACATATTCTGACCTAATACAGTAGTAGTGTTTTCTAGCCATGCACTACTTTGGAGTGCTCATTTATTTTTATAGTCCCCTTTCAAGATATCTGATCTTTTTTTTTTTTTTTTTTCATTTATACTTATTCCCATATTTACTTGTAAGTGAATTTGATAAACCTGACCACAGAAACAAGAAATATAATGTATGTGCTATCTTTTAATATTGCTAAATTTTACAACTAATTGTATATAAAAGCAGTGATAAGTCACAAAATATATAGATTTTAGTTGTTTACTGATTGCTGGGGGAAAATGTGTATGTAGGTGTACTGGTGTTGCTCTTAACACCATACATACTCTTAGATAAGTCGTTTGTTTCTTTTTGTAACAGGGCATTCTGTTCCTGCAGTTTTGCAGAGTACCTTTCATGCTCAGGCCTGTGAAGAACTGTTTAAACACTTGTGCATCAGTGGGACCCCAAAGATACGGTTGCATACTGGCCTTCTCCTTGTTCAGCTGTGTGGTGGGGAGAGATGGTGGGGCCAGTTTCTTTCTAACGTTCTTCAGGAACTGTATAATTCAGAGCAGCTTCTCATCTTCCCACAAGATAGGTAGGTTGGAGAGATCAATGGTTTTATTGTAAATTACATTCACTTGTAGAATCATTGTCAGAGTGTGAAGTTTTGTTTATATGGATAGTAAGTATGGAGAAGATGTAAAATAAAATAGGTCTCATGGTTTAATAAGTACTAAATGAAGGACATGAGCTCTAATATGTTTACCCTTGGATATTTTCTGGATCAGTCTATGGAACTTGGTAGGCCTTGGTATATATTTTCTATAAAATCATGCTGTGTCTTGTCTATTAAATGTGATTCTTAGGCATGTGCTCTGCCTGATTTCTAAGGGGTAGCATAAGAAAAAATAACCAACAACTAGAGTAGTAACTCATTTTACATCATTTTTTCTGATAGAAATCTTTCTTTTTAACTTACTAAAGAATGGTTTTAATAAGCAAACATGCTTTATAATAGTTCCTATGTGAATACATCTCTTTAAAAGTGGAACAATTTAAATTGATTCTCACTGGTCATTTTCTTTGTATCTGTTTGCAGGGTCTTTATGTTACTCTCCTGCATTGGACAGCGATCACTTAGTAACAGTGGAGTACTGGAAAGCTTACTAAACCTCTTGGACAATTTATTGTCACCTCTTCAGCCAGAGTTAACCATGCACAGAAGGACAGAAGGTATTATATAAAGTGACTATCTTTAGTATTTATAGTTACTGTAAGTACTGTTTCTAGAAATATTTTGTATTGCTTTAATAGTCATTGCAGTACATTTTAATCATTCTGTGATGTAGGCTTTAGGATGAATAGCTTTCTTGTTGTTGAGTACCACAAGCCAGGTGCCTTTCAACCCATTGTTTGAGTTGTGAACTTAGGTGGTTTGCTTTTGATCTATTTGTTCATCTATTTATGTTGAGGTTTTCTTGTTTGTTTTTTGAGACACTGTCTTTCTTCA
This sequence comes from Mus pahari, assembly GCF_900095145.1. NCBI lineage: Eukaryota > Metazoa > Chordata > Mammalia > Rodentia > Muridae > Mus > Mus pahari. The sequence goes on from NC_034607.1 coordinate 40,818,632, forward strand.
TAGGCCAGTCTGCCCTAAAACTTACTGTGTAGAACAGAATGGCCTTGAAGTGAGGTTGTTCTTCTGCCTTGTTAGAGCTGGGATTCAAGTTGTGCACCATCATGCCCAGCTTTTTGTGTGTTTGTTTTAGTAGACAGGATTTAATATGTGGATTCTGCTGGTCTGGAAGCTCATTATGTACACCAGGCTGCTTTGACCATGCAGAGATCCACCTGCTCCTGTCTCCTAAATGGTGAACTTCAACATTTTTGAAACCTTTCAGTCTCCTCATAAGTTTAAGCATTAAAAGCACATTTCCTTTTTGGCCAGTGATAGGTTTCATTTGAGCATTAAATAACTATGGAATATAATTGTTAGTATGAATTATAAGGTGTGGTACACGTTTTATTTTAGTTTCCTGTGTGTACTTTATCTTCTTTTGTATTCTGTTCTTTTTTATTTTTGGTTAAATATTTATTTTCTGTATATAAGTACACTATAGCTGATTTCAGACATACTAGAAGAGGGCGTCAGATCCCATTACAGATGGTTGTGAGCCACCATGTGGTTGATGGGAATTGAACTTGGGACTTCTGGAGGAGCAGTCAATGCTCTTAACTGATGAGCCATCTCTCCAGCCCCTTGTATCCTATTCTTTATTAGATTCATTTTTCTACTCACTTTGTGTCCATGAACGCCTAGTTTTGAGGTATATTATAATATTTTGGTGTTGGTCATGGTGCAGGGTGTTCTTCATTTGTAAGATGGTTTCACAGTTGTCCTTAGAACTCAGATTTACTTGAGTCTTCTCTTCTTGTTTCTCTCTAGGAGTCCTGGATATTCCCATGATCAGTTGGGTTGTGATGCTGGTGTCCAGGTTACTGGATTATGTGGCCACTGTTGAAGATGAAGCAGCAGCTGCAAAGAAACCTTTGAATGGTAAAGACAGGGAGAGGTTTCTTACAGGTATCACAAGTTTATAATAACGTGTTGGTGGGGATTTTCAGTGGTGCCACACTTGTTCCTGATCTGGCTATTGGCTTGGAGATAACCATATGTATGTAATTTATGTAAAACATGAGTTCTTTTTTTTTTTTTTTGGAATCTGCTGAGAAATAGAATTTATATGTGTTGGACAAACTTCTTTGTCTTGATATGAATTTTAGTCAGTCAGTATGTCAGTAGTTTTCACCCCTGCACCCATATTTCAATAATTTCAGAAGTGAGATTATGGCAAGGGAATTTGTGGAGGTTTTATATATTTTATTTGTTTATTTTTTAGTTTATATTTTATTTTATTTTTGAGTTTATATTTTAATTATATTTCTCCCTTCCTCCATTAAAAATTTATTTTACTGTAGTATGCCATTTAAAAAAAAAATACTGTTCAGTTTAGTTCAATTGTTTTCTTTAGCGACAATTGTCCTTTCTTTTACGAGTTGGAAATTCTTAACGTTATTACTTAATTTTTAGTAGGCTGGGATCTCAAAAGTTTACAAATGAAGGGAAATCAGACATATTACACGAAGTATATTTCTGCAATCTTTATAATTACCAATGATTTTAATACAAGATTTGAGCCAACTCAATCTTATGCATCAATACAGCAAATAGAATCCATATAGTTATGTACTTTGATATATTAATAATTTTGGGAAGGTGAACGAATATTCTCAGATGTGGGGAATTTATTTTATGTTGGTGTAAAAAAAAAGTTTATCTATCAATCCATTTCCTCAGTTACAGGATGAAGGGATAAACATTAGCATTGAGTTCATTGTAATTACAGTTTTAAGTTGTATAGAATAAATTACATTGGAAGTCTTAACTTTTATTTTTATTGTTCGATATTATAAAGGAGGAGTGATGGGAAGACATCTTCAGGGTTTGATGATTTTGATCTAAGATGATTAATGAGTGTCAGGAATAGGAAAACATTTTAAAATTATGAATAAATCAATCAGAAGAGGGGGTTTTGTATGGAGGGGCATATGTTTAATTCCAGCTATCAGCAACAGAAACATTACATTCTCCGTAAATTTCAGCTAGAACTATATGCATAGTGAGACCCTATCTCAAAATAACAGCAAAAAAGATCAGAGAAGAATGGCTTTAGGCCAAACTAAGGGAACGAACCGTGCACAATGGTGTGGATCTATTCCAAAACACCAATGTAAATGTAGTTATGCAGCCTGCCTTTTGAAATATAAAACCTGTTTTTGTCAGTCATTATTCTGAATAGCCTGTTTCGGTGCTTATACAAAACCTTTTTAATGTTATTATTGTCTTTGTTGTACAAAGCCTTTTTATTAGTATTGTTATTCTTGCTATTATTATTTCTTATATAGAACACATCAAAGTTATGTTGTTCAAAATGAATTATTTTGTGGTTTTTGGTTGTTTTGACTTTGTTTTTAATTAATTAATTAATTAATTTACAATCTAGCAGGTGCCCCCTCCCACAGTTCCTCGTCCCCCTTGCCTCCAAGAGGGTACTCCCAACCCTGGCATCCTCCTTCTCTGGGGCCTCAGGTCTCTTGAGGATTAGGCACATCTTCTCCCACTGAGGCCAGACCAGGCATTCATCTGCTAAATATGTGCTGGGGGGGCCTCGGACCAGCCCATGTATCCTGCCTGTTTGGTGGCTCAGTCTCTGGGAGCTCCCAGGGGTCTGGGTTAGTTGAGACTGCTTGTCTTTCTATGAGATTGCCCTCCTCTTCAGCTCCTCCAGTCCTTTCCCTAATTCCTCCATAGGGGTCCCTGACTTCAGTCCAATGGGTGGGTGTAAGTATCTGCATCTGTCTCAGTCAGCTGCTGGTTGGACCTCTCAGAGTTGAGCCATGCCAGGCTCCTGTCTGTAAGCACATTATAGCATCAGTAATAGTGTCAGGCCTTGGTGCCTGTGACCCCCCTGAGACAGATCCCAAGTTGTGCAGGTCACTGAACCACCTTTCCTTCAGTCATCTTCTACATTTTTCCCCTGCAGCTCTTTTAGACAGGAACAATTCTGGGTCAGAAAGTTTTGACTAGGTTGGTAACCTTGTCTCTCCACTTGAGGCCTAGTCTGTCTACTGGAAGAAGACTCTTAAGAGTTTCTTTTGGGCTGGTGAGATGGCTCAGCAGGTAAGAGCACCTGACTGCTCTTCCAAAGGTGCAGAGTTCAAATCCCAGCAACCACATGGTGGCTCACAACCATCCTTAA
>NC_034607.1:40821922-40827705 GCF_900095145.1 Mus pahari
AAAAAAAAAAAAAAAAGAGTTTCTTTGCCCCACTGTTGTGCATTTCGGCTGAGATTACCCCCACTGAGTCCTGGGAGCCTCTCACCTCTCTGATCTCTTGGACTTTCTAGAGGCTCTCCCCTACCTCCCATCCCCCGACATATTTCCCTTTTTCTCCTCTCCCCTTGGACTTCTCTCCTTTCTGTCCCCCCATACCTGATCCTGTTCCCCTTTTCCTCTCCCTTCCTCTTCAATGAATGGTGTTTGTCTAACTGGTTGTCTGTATGTAGAAGAATGAAAATAGATTTCATATTTATGACCTTCTGCAAAATTCAAGTCTTAAGTGGATCAAGGACCTGCACATAAAATCAGATACAGTAAATCTAGTAGAACAGAAAGTGGGAAAGAGCCTCAAACTCGGTGGCACAGGGGGAAATTTCCTCAACAGAACACCAGTGGCCCGTGCTCTAATATCAAGAATTGACAAATGGGACCTCATGAAACTGAAAATCAAAGGCAAAAATTTAACCTCTGAAGAACTAAATAACCCAATCAAAAAATGGTTTTGTTTTTTTGGGTTTTTGTTTTTTGTTTTGTTTGTTTGTTTGTTTTATTTTGTTTGAGCTAGAACAGCCATGGCTGTCCTGAAACTCTTTGTAGATCTGGCTGGCCTGGAACTCAGAAATCTTCCTACTTCTGCCTCCCAAGACCTAGGACTAAAGGTGTGGGCCATTGCGGCTCAGTTCAGAATGAATCTTAAACCTTGTGACAGAGTGTCTGGAATGATGAAGAAGAGAATGGCTACAGAACTCTGTTGTGTCATTTGTTTAACCCTCAGAGAGCTGTCTTTCAAATTCTTTGTCTTAGTTGACATATTGTTGTGGTTTGTGTTGTATGGAAATTACTCCAAAGTCATATTTAAAAGAATTATTAATAAAAACTTTTCTTTCCAGGTAACCAATGGAGTTTTATTAACAATAATCTGCATACTCAGAACTTAAATAGATCCTCCAAGGGAGGCAGTAGCCTCGATAGATTATATTCCAGAAAAATCAGAAAGCAACTTGTTCATCATAAGCAGGTAATGGTCTGTAACTCTGTTTTAGTTTTGAATCTGTTATATCATCTGTTTAAACTTTAAACAAGCATTTACCAAGCTGCCTAGGGTGTTGGTTTACTACTTTGGTGACTGTTTGTAAAATGGTAAACATAACTACTTCACTTAGTTTTGATATTCTTTAAACTTCTTGGTTTTCTATTCCTATTGTTGAAGAATTTCTCTGCTTCTTTAAAAGGTTTTTTGCTTTTGTTGGCCTCGTTCTGGCTTTTCTTCCATGCTCCCGTTCATGTGGGTTTTTTGCTTTGTTTTATTTTTTTTCAAACCCAATAACACTTACTCTTAAATTCCTTCTGGCCTTGAGTTGACCTTTAGGTGAAGGTACTTGTCATCTGCCCCTCTAACTTTTAGATTTTAATTTCTTGAATATTAGATAGTATTAAATTTAAGTTAGTGGAACAATCTGCACCCATTTTCTCATCCAGGATATTTGGATGTGCTAAATAAATTTTCTTTCTTTCTTTTTTTTCTTTTCTTTTCTTTCTTTCTTTTTTTTTTTTTTTTAATTTCTAAGTACATATTTTTAGTTGTTTGGATAAATGGACATATTTTTCTGACATTAGTATATCATCATTTTCTCAAAGAGGCCTACCATGGTTCCTAAATTGGAATAGCATGTCTATGCAAGGGTTCCCGGAGTGTTCATATTCTTTGTTTCAGGTAGTATTGTCTTTTGTTGCCTTTAGTTTATTGTGTGTAGTGGTTAAATAAAATATTGTCAGGGAGGTATACAGTGTGTTTCATTATATTTAGCTTCTTCAGAGTTGTATTCTTGGGCTTACTGTGTCACATATATCAGTCCTTTGCTGTGTAGATTTTACTTATTTTTACTTTTGATGTATATGAGTGTTTTGCCTGAATAACGAGCAGCTGGTAATTGAGGAACACAGAAGAGGGTATCAGGTCTCCTGGCACTGGAATTATAGATGGTTGCTAACTGCTGTATGGGTGCTGGGAACCAAACCCAGGTCCTATGCAACATCAGCAAACTGCTGAGCAATTTTTCTAGCCGTAGTATTTTAATTTTTTATTCAAAGTATGAATTCTGAGGGAAATATAATAATTTATGTTTTTGTTCTTAACATTGGTATTTTTAAAGATTAAGTTGTTTATTTGTATTTTAAGCAACTTAACCTACTAAAGGCAAAACAGAAGGCTTTGGTGGAACAGATGGAAAAAGAAAAAATACAGAGTAACAAAGGCTCATCATATAAACTGCTGGTAGAACAAGCAAAACTGAAGCAGGCCACCTCCAAGGTAAGCTCTACCCCTTGAAATGCAATCATAGGTTTTTAATAATGATTGGGAAACTAAATAACATGTTGTTCTTATCAACATTCAGAATCAGAGCTTTCCGCTTTATTGAAGGAAATGTCTTGTGGCCTTCCCTGCCTAGTAAATAACCTTCAGAGCCAGGACAATAGACACCAAGTAGTGACTGCAGTTTTACAGATCGGTCATTTGACATTGATGTTTCTGTCTGTTATTTTTATGGTAATAAAAAGCCTTATAAAGACGATCTCCTTATCCTTTTAAAGAAAAGTAATAAGTAAATACTTGTCATTTCTTTTTTCTCCAGATATATAATGCAAAGATTTAGATTTGGTGTTAAAACTTCTTTGTATCGAGTTGTGCATTTGAGTCAAAAACTGTCTTTGCCGCATATGAATTAAGTTCCAGTGAATTGTTTTTGAATATAGTTAATTTTTTTCCCTCATGGTGGTGTTTGTGTATAATCTCAATATTAAGAAGAAGAGGCAGGTAGATTACAAGAAGAAAGACTATTACCTCAAAATAGAGAAACCAGTAAACACCCATTAAATTTGTATTCATTATTCCATATTTACATACCACCTAAGTGACTTTGAATTTTAACTTCAAAAGTTTGTATTTCTATTAAGTATACTTTTCTAGATTTTTAAAGTAATTTGAATCAATGTTTCGGTAAGATTTGTTTTAAATATTAGATTTTATCTGTTTTATGGCCTGTATGCAATTCTGTTGTATATCATGTACTTTAAATAGGAGATAATTTATGCTAATCAATGGAGGCGGCTTCTAATCTTTAGCCAGGTGTGAAGGCTTATACCTATAATGCCAGCATCTTCAAGAAAAGACAGGAGGATCAGAGGTTCCGGCTGGTCAAAAGAGACAGTTGGGGTTTTTGTGGTTTGGTTTGGTTTGGTTTGGTTTTTCCAGACAGGATTTCTCTGTATAGCCCTGGCTGTCCTGGTACTCACTCTGTAGACCAGGCTGGCCTTGAACTCAGAAATCCGCCTGCCTCTGCCTCCCAGGGGCTGTGATTAAAGGCATGCGCCACCACTGCCCACCAAGACAGTTGTGTTTTAAACAAAACACTCTTCCCCTATTCTTTCTTGGACGTTTATTGTACATATGAAAATTTGGTGCATTAGATGTTGGATATTTTCATCTTACAAAGGTGTATACTGAAAAGTTTACATTAAATAAACATTGCTCTAAATCACGTATATTTCTGTATGCAGCATTTTAAGGATTTGATTCGCTTGCGCCGGACAGCAGAATGGTCTCGTTCTAATTTAGACACTGAAGTTACAACAACAAAAGAGAGCCCTGAGATAGAGCCTCTTCCATTTACTCTGGCCCATGACCGTTGTATCTCAGTAGTGCAAAAGCTTGTCCTGTTTCTTCTCTCCATGGATTTCACATGCCATGCAGACCTCTTACTGTTTGTCTGCAAGGTAAGTAAGCTGCAGTACAGTGTTTGATTGATATGACTAATGAAAGGGGTCTTTTCCGTTTTTCTCTTTGATGTTTACTTCCCTTGTCTTACTATGTGCCTTGAAAGGTTTAAAAAAAGTACTCTTCAGTTAGTTCCTGGGAAAATCAGATGCAATTTTTTTATTTGGTTAAAACTTGAGGGTTGGAAATATAGATAAATTGGTTGTACCTATCTTTAGTCTTCTATCAGCTCACATAGCAAGTATATAAACATGAGTGGGATTACTGAATGACTTAGAATCTCATGATTGTTTTCCTGCAACACATTCATTATTTGTAAATATTCATCCAAATTTAAAACCAGTCACAAAATCTGGACCTGGTGTCCCACTTGTTTAATCTCAACAGTCAACATGCAGAGGCAGACCACCTTGTCTACACAGAGAATTCCAGGACAGCTAGAGTTACACAGAGAAACTCAGTCTTGAAAATAACTGTTGTGTCAGTGTTGTTTTAATTTTTAATTTAACTGGTATTTTAAGCACATGATTTCATAATGTGTTTCAGGTTCTTGCACGCATTGCAAATGCGACCAGGCCAACTATTCATCTGTGTGAACTTGTGAATGAGCCGCAGCTAGAAAGACTGTTACTGCTTCTGGTCGGAACTGACTTCAACAGAGGAGACATCTCTTGGGGTGGTGCCTGGGCTCAGTACTCTTTAACCTGTATGCTGCAGGACATTCTAGCAGGTTTGTCAGGGTTAGTTTTTCTCATGGTATGTCAGAATTAGCTCAAGTGATGTCTAAAGGAAAATGTAAGAGAACTCCTAAATGCATAGACGTTGCAAAAGCAGCCATCCAACTGTATCCTCTTTGACACTTGGAAGAGTTGTTTCAGAAAGTTGTTAGGCGGGGCTGGCAAGGTGTCCCCGTGGGTAATAGCACTGACTACTCTTTCTAATGTCCCAAGCTCAAATCCCAGCAACCACATGGTGGCTCACAGCTACCTGTAATGAGATCTGACACCCTTTTCTGGTGCATGAGAAGTCAGCTACAGTGTGCTTAAATATAATAATAAATGAATTTTGGGGCCTGAGAGAGTGGGATTGACTGGAGCGAGCAGAGGTCCTAAAAACTTCAGTTCACAACAACAACATAAAGGCTCACAGCCATCTGTACAGCTACAGTATACTCACATACATAAAATAAATATTTAAATAAAAAGAAAGTTGCTAGGTGACTAAAGTGCATGGTACAGGTGGGGAAGACTTGTTTGATTATTAGTAAGAAGGATTCTTACTAGTTCTTCTGCGATGTTAGAAAACCACTCTGTTAGCATCTTCATCTGTTACGTATGGGTTATAAAAACATATAAATTATTAAAATGGTTAGGACCATCTCCTCCAACACAGGAGAATTGTTGGCTCCGGTGGCTGCAGAAGCAATGGAAGAGGGCACAGTGAGTGAAGATGTTGGTGCAACAGCTGGCGACAGTGATGACTCCCTGCAGCAGTCCTCTGCTCAGCTGCTGGAGACCATAGACGAACCCCTGACGCATGAGATAGCAGGTTAGATTAGATTCAAAGTAGTCTGCACTTCTGTCTTTTAAAGGAAAATTAGTTTCCAGTTGAGGAATGCTAATGACATATAAAATTGAGTTTTGTGTTTTTCTGTTAGGTCTTTTAAAATTGGAGCTTTTTCCTTTTACATCTTTTGCTATCATTTCATAGTATACTAAGCATTTTATATTAGTGTAATTTATATATTGCTTTCATTTTATAAATTGTAGGTATTTTCATATATTATCTTAATTTTTTTTCTGTTGTTGCAGAAGAAACAATACCCAGAACTTAGCAATAGGAACAGAAGAGTCAGCTCATGTAGTGGCTTACAACCACGAATTGCAGGGATCTGAACCCTTTTCTTATTTATGTAGACCACACACACACACACACACACACACACACACACACACACACACACACA
>NC_034607.1:40827770-40841258 GCF_900095145.1 Mus pahari
ACACACACACACACACACACACACACACACACACACACACACAGAGAGAGAGAGAGAGAGAGAGAGAGAGAGAGAGAGAACACTTATAAAATGTCTAAAATTAAACAGTTCATAACTTGAGGTTTTCTTTCATTATTGGGGAAGTCATAGCAACCAAGAGCCTGTTAAGCCAATCACATCTATAATCTGAAAGCAGAGATGGATGAATCCTTGGGCCCAGTTCACTTTTATCGTTTTATGCAGTTTAAAATCTCAGTACAGTGAATGGTACCACCAGGAGTGGTTGGGCCTTCACATTTCAGTTATATCAATTAAAAAATCTACAGGAGGGGCTGGTGAGATGGCTCAGTGGGTAAGAACACCCGCCTGTTCTTCCGAAGGTCCAGAGTTCAAATTCCAGCAACCACATGGTGGCTCATAGCCATCTGTAACAAGATCTGACTCCCTCTTCTGGAGTGTCTGAAGATAGCTACAGTGTACTTACATATAATAAATAAATAAATCTTAAAGATTTGTTAAAAAAAAAAAAATCTACAGGAATGCCCCAGAACTTAGACTTCCAGATGATTCAGGTTGACAGATGGGATTAACCATCACTTACATGTTGATGTGTTCAAGACAAACTTGAAAAGCTCTTGTTCTTTAATAGCCAAGTATTTCTGTTACAAAATCTGTATTTGTTAATTTGCATGTACAGACTATTTTTATAAGCTGGATAATCCTTTTCAAAACATAAGTTTTGTTTAATATTGAACACACACACACACACACACACACACACACACACACGTATACACATTTAACATCCTACAGTCACTTTTGGTTGTTTGTTTTGGTCATAGGTTCCTTCATAATCCAGTTCTTTCAACTGATTGCTTCTTCATTTGCGAAGCCTTTGTTTGCAGACAGTTCCTGTTTGCTGCCAAGAAGCTCGTGGGCAAGCGTTTGCCATCAGTGCACTCTCTTAGCGCCTCATGTTGCTTAATTAACGTGCATTTCTACCCTAGCTCTTTCTTAACTAAGTACAAAGAAACGGCATACTGGTTTTTATATACATGTACAGAAACTAGTAAAGACTTGTGTTATCTGGGCATCCTTTAAATGTGTATTCGTGAAAGGAAAGGATGAAAAAGTAATCACTTCAAGTTATAGAAAATTACTTAAAAATTGCACACATCTGGGAGCAAGGTAATTTCTTTTTTTTTTTTTTTTTTTTTTTTTTTTTGTGGTTTTTCGAGACAGGGTTTCTCTGTATAGCCCTGGCTGTCATGGAACTCACTTTGTAGACCAGGCTGACCTCGAACTCAGAAATCCACCTGCCTCTGCCTCCCGAGTGCTTGGATTAAAGGCGTGTGCCACCACGCCCGGCAGATAATTTCTTATATAGTAAATATTGTTCAAGTAAATAGTCTTACAGCTTAACTCTCTTTGGCTTCAGCTTGAGTTTTTTTATGACACTACTGTAATTATGGTTGAAATACTTTAAAAAGAATTATATAGTAAGTGTAACAAAATATTACTCCATTTTAGATAAGCTAATGATTATTTTGACTAGTAAGATTTATCTCACTTTAAGAAGAGCTAATAAGGGCTGGTGAGATGGCCCAGTGGGTAAGAGCACACGACTGCTCTTCTGAAGGTCCAGAGTTCAAATCCCAGCAACCACATGGTGACTCACAACCATCTGTAACATGATCTGATGCCCTCTTCTGGAGTGTCTGAAGACAGCTACAGTGTACTTACATATAATAAATAAATCTTAAAAAAAAAAAAAAGAAGAGCTAATAACTCACTATCTGATATTGCATTGACTTTTTTATAGTGCTGTCAAGTGATAAGTTTGCGTGTTGATTAATTATTAAATATAAATCTTTAGATATTTTAAAAATGTATGCGTTATATGCAGATGAAGTGCTTAGTTCTATAACATAAAGCAGTGTTTCATTTAAATTTCATGCAGTATACTCTACCAATGAAGTCTTTTTCACTCATCTGAAGGTACACCTCCTCTCTCTTCTTTGGAAAAAGACAAGGAAATTGACCTTGAGCTACTTCAAGACCTCATGGACGTTGACATTGATCCTTTAGATATTGATCTAGAAAAGGATCCTCTTGCAGCCAAAGTTTTTAAGGTATTTTGTGTTAGGATAATTTCATCTTATACATTATGTAATAATTACAGCATTAAGATGCACTGTGTATGAACTGGACTTAAGAGATCTGTATCCATATTATTCCACCCAATAGATAGGCAGTGCAAAGGTTATTGTTTTAGGATCACGTGAAACTTCCTACCAGTGATCCATCATAGGATCCAACTGAAGTTTTAAGAAACACACAGACAAACTGCGATAATTTCTTGTGTTTTATTAGACGATAATGCGTTAATACTTGAAGTCAATAATAAGAGAAACTAAAGGAACCAGAAAAACCAAGAATCAATTGTAGAAATTGAAAAAATTCATATTCAGAACCTATATTATACAAGAAAGTTTATTGCAACAAGTGTGCATAATAAAAAATATTGTAAATATCAAATAAATAACCTAATCATGAGGCTTTCAAAAAATAAATAGCCAATCCTAAACATAGATGGCCAGAAATTAATGAAATAGATATCCATAGAACAGTGTATAGTATATAGTACCAACAAAAGAGTTGGTTCTAGGAAAAAGTTAATAAGCTAGCAAGTCCTTTTCTAATCTAGCAGCAGGAGTAATAAGTAAAACCGTGCATGTTTGCTACGAAATGTATCCCATTATTCAGCATACAGCATGTAGTAAGCTGCAGTAAGTCTTTTGTGCCTCTTAAAAAGCAAAGAAACAAAGGCAAGGTGGCTGGAAGTTTGACTTAGCAGTTAATAGCATTGGCTGTTCATACTGAGGACCTGTGCTCGATACCCTGTACCCATATGGTGGTGCATAACCATCTGTTACTCAAATTCCATAGGACCTGATACCCTCCTCTGAGTTCTGCAGGTACTAGGCAAGGTGGCACTCAGACATATGCTTTAGTACACATATTATTTTTATAATGTATTTTTAATATAATTTAATATAATAAAAAAATTAAAAGTACTAATGACAAGGGTGTTTTGATCTCCATTATCCACATGGTAGAAAGAGTAACTCATCTAAGGAAACAATCTCTTAACAGTGTCTCACTCTAAATAAGTGAGCTTCTAAAAATTGAAGTAAAGATAAAATGACAATTTCATATATAGTACATATTTTATTTTCTCTTAAACTCATATAGCCAGTAACAGTTTTGTAATAAGAATTCCTTGAAGCCAGGAGATGTCAGTTGTGGATTACCTGAATTTCAGGCAACCACTTGGAGTCTTACCTAAGATCAGATTCTCGCAGTCATCATTTCCGTTTCTCTTCATCCATGTTTTAATACTTACAGAATACTTACAGCATTTGTAATACTTACAGAGGTATTGTTCTTTGGTACATCATTTTATTAGTAATGCTAGTTACCTTTCGGGTTGTAATCTTACAAGTTATCCTTGTGTCACAAAATAAGCAGGATATTACTGAAACATTTTATAAATTAATAAAATTCCAACAACTTTGGGGAATTTAGAAGGAGGAAATGTTTATTTTGTAAGCTTACTGGTCATAATACTGTAAGTTTGTATAACTCAGTAAAGACATTAACTTTTTTTTTTTTAAAGCCTATAAGCAGTACATGGTATGACTATTGGGGTGCTGATTACGGTACCTATAATTATAATCCCTACATTGGTGGCCTGGGGATGCCTGTAGCAAAACCACCATCAAGCACAGAGAAGAATGGATCCCAGACTGTCAGTGTTTCAGTGTCTCAGGGTAAGTGCCTAAGAACATTTTAAGGCATATACTAAGAAATTTGTAAATTTGTGGGGGTTTTTGTTTGTTTTTTGTTTGTTTGTTTGTTTGTTTGTTTGCCTCTGCCTCCCGGGTGCTGGGATTAAAGGCGTGCGCCACCACGCCCGGCTGCCTTGTGTTTTCTTTTGAGAAGCTGAATTTTGTGTTCACAATTTCTGAATTGTGCTGTCTTTACCATTCATCTCTCTCTCTCTCTCTCTCTCTCTCTCTGCCAACATGTTGAAAGAGTGTCCATGTATATTTCTGAATTGTGCTGTCTTTACCATTCATATCTGTTTCTGTCAGCATGTTGAATGGGCTTCCATGTATTGGTGGTCCACCTTGATTTTTCTAAGTAACTCTAAGCTATTTGATGGTTGTTTGATATTTGAAGTTATAATACATTACTTTATTGTAATTTCTTTTTTCTTTGAGATTACACTCTTGTTACATCATTTCTCGCTTTCCTTCTTCCAAACCTTCCCGTATACCCCTCCTTGCTCTCTTTGAAATTGATGGCCTCTATTTTTATTCATTGTATTACATGCATAATATAGATATGTAATCTTCCTGAATGCATAAATCACATGCTCAGTCTGTAGCCTGTCACTTGTATGTGTGTTTTCAGGCACTTTGGGCAGTGATTTGCTGTATGGTCCTACTATTTGACACTATTGGGAAACACTGTTCTACAATGTTTCCTGAGCCCTATGTACAAGAGTTGTTTCTTGGTGTATCCATTGGAATTGGGTTTATAGCTCTGCATTTTGATTGATTATTGTTTCCTATAATGGTCTCATGTTGCAAAGAGGTTTCCTTGATGTGGTGAAGACTACACTTACCTGTGAATATTTAGGACTAATATTCCAGTTGTTATGGATTATGCTAGGTAAGAAAAATGGTGGTTGTAGGTTCTTCTCCAAGACCCATGACTTCTTGACCACATACTTGGCTAGGTTTCTAGTACCTAACATGGTTTCTCTCTTGTTGAGCAGGTTCAAATAGAGAGCTGCTCCTTCTCAGGAGGAAACATTCAGCTCAGTTCCAGCTTGTGGGCCTCTGACATGCATGGCATCTTCAGCAGTAGGGACTCACCTTCCACGTGTGTGGGCTTCCAAAGGCAGTAGCAATAGTTTATATGCTTTAGGAGCCTCTTGGACAACCTTGACTAACGGTCAAAAGACTTCCAGTGTCTGGTATTGGGGTTTTGTTAGGGGTTTTTTACCTCTTAGAGAGTGTATTCTCAGCCCACATCAAAATATACATATTTATCCACAGAATTGCATTTTTTATTAAGGTTTTTTTAACCTTAATTGTGTGTGTGTGTGTGTGTGTGTGTGTGTGTACAAGAGACCAACACCGAGTATGTTTCTAGAGAGGTTTACATTAAATTTTAACCTGGTCCTTGATTTTCTCTTTTACTCAGGTACTTATAATTTATTAATATCATTCATTTTTATTGTAAGCAATAGATATAATATTTATAATTTTGATCATTTTCATGTATGGTTATTAAACATACTCACTAAAATACTTTGATTTAATTGGATATGTAAGTTGTCTCAGACATGACTGATATGACTCTTTAAATGGCCTCTGGCTCTATGAGAAGTAGTCGTTCCTCTTGGAGCATTTTCTAGTTCTTGGGCAAAGTATGATGATGCCTCAACTTCATCCTTTTCTACTTTTGCTTGTATTTGAAAGTTAGTCTCTTCTATAATTACTCTATTTTAAAATTTGTTTAAAGAAATCAAGATTTGGATTGTAGTTATTACTGTCTTCATGGTACTATGTGAGTGTGTCTACACATTTTTCTGTGCCTAGTATGATAAGCTAACATTTCTTTCTATATCTGATAATCCTCTGTTGATGGGTGGTTTTTTTGTTGTTGTTTATTTTTTGTTTTCCTCTTCTCTTAGGGATGGGGAAGCCATCTCCCCTTCTTGCGTGTATTTCCTTCCACTCTCATCATGTCACTCATTTATTCCGCGTGTCTCAGTGCATTCATTTTCCATCTGAGCAAGTTGTTGCTCCTTGGTTTTAGTCCTTGATAGCACATGCCAGCATTTCTTTTTATGAAGCAGAATCCCCATCACCCTCTTCTGGGACCAGATGCTGCCACATTGCTATAGGAGGGAGTCCATGAGTATTAACTTTTCAGATATCTCCTCCTCCCTTTTGTAGCTTTAGATGCTCGTCTAGAAGTTGGCCTTGAACAGCAAGCAGAACTTATGTTGAAAATGATGTCTACTCTGGAAGCAGACTCCATCTTACAAGCATTAACAAATACATCTCCTACCTGTAAGTTTGATTACAATTCACATGGTTACAAGGGATCATTGTTTTTCTGAGTATCATCAAGGACAAGTTTAAAATTCTCGGTGGTAAATTTGAAGGTGCTTTGAGCATATGACTTAAAAAACTTTTATAACTTGGTGTCCTGTTATGAAATGACATTTCTCATGAAATGAGACAGTGTATTCTCAAGTGAACAGTTCAGTCCAGAAACCTAAAGCATATTCCTATTTATATGCTGTTGTGATGTTAAGGAAGTTCTAAGGAATATTATATGTTTTATTATTTTGATTCTACATCCGCAACACAACACAACTTTTTAAGTATCAGCTTCTTTATTTTGAAATACTAGGCTGGGTAATATAAGTGAAATGTCAGTCAAAGGTCTCCTAGCCAAATCCCAGAATTGAGAGGCATCATATTCTACTCAAGCAAAAGAAAGGCAATCTTTTTACTAATGGTCTGGACAGAAACGGGTGATCTGCCAGAGTTGTGCCTTCCTTGTGCTGATGTCTACTTTATAAATGTATTCCTGTTAGGGTTGTGTATTTCAAGGAGTACCCCTCTTATCAAAGACATTTTCTCCTCAGGCAAATATGCCACTTCATTGTCTTCTAGGCTGGGTGAAGGAAGACACATAGATAGCTGGAAGTGTTGTGGATGATCGTAGTCTGAGAGAAAGTTTACAATATGCATTTTTTTTATTGCTCACAGAAGATGAAGGAATAAAAGGGGACAGCTCCTCCTATTAGTCCATAAAAAAACATTGTGCAGTATCTCTTATTTAATATAGGAGCCACATTTATTGGGTTCAATCCCCTCAGGACATGAGACAGTGCAGGATATTTGCTATTGCTTATTTAAATTGATTGGGAGCCTTTTAAAAACTACTTTCTGTTTCAGTGAATCTTTTTCCCTCGATCACTGCCCTTTACCCTGGTGTGTTCCTTTTAGTTTAATATTCTGAATGTAACATAAATTTCTCCACAGTGTTCTTATACTTTCTATTTCCCATAAATAGATTTTCATTTTATTAATTCTTTGTGACCTGAACAACAAAACATTGAAAAGCTATGCAGTCAAGGTTAAGAACTGATGAACTGCAGGGCTGCATGTCTGGTTCAGTGGCAGAGCACTTTTCTAGAATGCTACACCCTAAATTTAACAGCACAGTAAAACACAAATGCATGCACTTTATCTATTGCAGTGGTCTAGAATTATTTTCTTTATAATTAGTAAAGGTTTTCCTTTCAGTAACTTAGGAGAGATTAGTGTTGTGAATTTGCGAGTTTCTTTTTCTTGTCTTCAGTTTCTAGTAATTCATAAAAGTTAATTTTCCTAAATACTACTATAGAACCATTGTTTACAATTTAATTTTAACCTATTCTTATCTGTTATTTAATTCACATGTATTCCAAAACTTGCTCATAAAGTTGTACTTTTGTTTGATTTTCAGTTTCACAATCTCCAACTGGAACAGATGATTCACTTCTAGGGAATTTACAACCAGCAAACCAGAACAGCCAGCTCATTATACAGCTTTCATCTGTCCCAATGTTAAATGTTTGTTTCAATAAGCTTTTCTCCATGCTTCAAGTCCATCATGTTCAGGTAGGACTTTAAAGGAAAGTAATGTATTTTGACAAATTTTGACATAATGTTTATTATTGGATGGAACTGAATGAAAAGTTCATACATGATCTAACCATGATGGTTTCTTTGTTATAGTTGGTTGAGAAAAATCTTAGGAATATTTACTGATTCCTCCCCCCCTTAGTTGCCAGCCATTTTTCATTTTCATGAGTTTAAGTGTTGGTACTTTTTCTGCTTTATATTGTATATAACCCTGTGGTTTAAAAGAGTTAGTTTCCATTTTTCATTGACGAAAACATGAGGTATAAAGGGAATTATATATTTTAATTCAGTTAAATTATAATTTATCAAGAATTTTAAGATATGTTTGCTTGCTGACCTAGTTAAAATACCTAGGAGATAATGAGAAACAAGTTATTAACTCATAAGGTTATAAGCATAAATATTTTTGTTTGAATGGTCCTTCATACATTTTCCTCCTCTTAGTTTTCTTTCCTTTATTTTTATTTTTTAAGTTGGAATCACTTCTTCAGTTGTGGCTCACATTGAGCCTTAATTCTAGTTCATCAGGGAACAAAGAGAATGGAGCAGATATTTTTTTATATAATGCTAATCGGATACCTGTCATCTCATTAAATCAAGGTAAGGTTTTTTTTGTTTTGTTTTGTTTTTTGTTTTGCTGGAAATCCATTACTGTAATTCAAATAGCAAATTGTTAAATGGACATAATTAGGTTAAAATGTACGTTATCTTTATTGCTAGAATTGTGTTATTTTGGTGAAAGAAGTTCTTTGGCTTGGGTGTGATGGCATTCGCCTTTAATCTCAGCATTTGAGAGACAGAGGCAAGTGCAATAATGACTTGAGGCCAGCCTGGTCCGCGTAGTGAGTTGTTGGCCAGTTGGAACTATAGAGAGCCCATACCTTAAATTATTTTTAAAATAATTAATTTTTTGTTTTTGTTTATTTGAAAGCTCAGTATTAAGACCTGGCTAATGTTTTAGTCAGGTGGTCCGGAATGGGTTTTAGGCCAGTCTGGGCCTACAAACTTTATAGTGAGAACCTACCTCCAAAACAAAACCACCCTCCTCCGCCTCTTTCTCTTTTCCTTCTCTTTACTCTCACATTCTCCTCCCCTCCTTCCATCCATAGGTGCGCGTGCGTGCGTGTTTGTGTGTGTCTCATGTTTCCTGTGTGTGCAGAGAAAAGGCATAAGGTATCCTATGCTGTCACCGCCTTCCTTATCCCTTGAGTCAGTTTCTTACTTAACTTGAATCTAGGTTAGGTAAGCCGGCAAACCTCAGCAACTCTGCGGTGTCTGCTCTGATACCAGGGCTATAGGTGTCGTCTGTACCTTCAGCTTTTTACATGGTTTCTGGGCCCTTGAACTCTGACCCTTAGATTTGTACAGCAGATATTTTACATGCTGTAGCCGGTTTGCATTAATGTATTCTTTTTCCACACGGAAGGTTTATTTCCTTTGTTCTTTGCGACTCTGTTCTGTGTTTCTGCTACTGCTGTGGAATTATTTTTTTCCTTTTCAGTAAGTTTTCCCTCCTAGCACAGGAAGCTCATGTTTGGGTTAATTCCCGGAGGTCTGTAGGTACGGGAATGCACCTTGGTTATTTGTTTACCTGGGTACATTCAAAATCTGGACGGACATTCGACACCTTAATCCCTTAGTTCAGCATTACTTTTTTATTTATTTATTTATTTTTTATGAATTTAAGTAAAATTTATCTCTTTCTGGGGCACTCACCCTGTGTCCCTTGGGTTCAACATACTACCAGCTCCACCATTGTAAGGTCAGGTGATATACATTGCTTCTTCAGAGCTGCATCTTGTGTATGCTTGGTGATGTGTAGATAGGCATTTGCCCATCTTGTCCTGTACAGTAGTCTAGGTGCTCTCAAACAGGAAAATTTGAAACTTTTTCATGATTTTGTGACAGAATAGCCAACCATTTTCATATTACCACAGAATGCTTCTAAAAGCTGATTTTCGGGGACTGTAGAGGTAGCTCTGCAGTTAAGGGCATTGGTTGTTGCTGAGGACCCAGGTTTGGTTCCTAGTCACCTTCATGGTGTCTTATAACCATCTATAATTCAGCCAGTTCTAGGGGATCCACCACACCTCTTTGAACAACCAGGTACACATATGATGCACAGCGTATGTGCAGGCAAACAATCATACACATAAACTAAATAAATCATAAACACATAAAATACAAGCTGAGCTGTTGGGTTTTGCCTTTCTTCCCTGCTTTAGCTCTTCTTCCTCTCCTTCTGTCTTTCTTCCTTCCCTCCCTCCCCTTTCTCCTTTGTTCTTGACAAGCTTTGTAGCCTAAAATTACAAGCACATGTCACTTCTCGTCTTTCTGGTGTTTTTGTTTTTGTTTTAAATAAGACTATTGTGTAGATACTTAGACTTATCAACATTTAATTAGAGGTGACAAGATGAACATTCCCCATGGTTCTGTTTGTTGAACATTTTCATTTGTGTCAGTTAAATGGTTTTGGTTTTGGATTTAAAGTCCATCTTGTTGTAAGCTTTTGGCATCCCAGCTCTTCCAAACTTCCTTCTCTAACAGCTGTCAACAGCATCTCTACAGCATGCTTTACAGGAAGGGTTGGGCCCTGGTTTTGCATTCTGCTGTATTTGATGGGCACTGTGCACTCTGAGTAACGTCCTAGATTCTCCAGCTGTGTCTCTCAAGGTGTTTCAGTAGTTTGAGTTTGCTCTTTTTTTCAGAAGTCATGTTGTTTTTGAATGGTCTACAGTATCCCAGATTTTTTGTTCGTTTGTTTTTGGTTTTGTTTTTTTTTTCTTTAAATCTACTGCAATTTTAATTTTAAATCTACATCATTTAAACAATAAACAATATTTTCTCTCTCTTTTTTTTTAAAATAAAAAACAGGCATCATTGTCTTTAACGTAGGGATGATTTATTCAGTATCATTAGAATAATTCTTTGAAAATACCACTAGAAATATATTAGGACTCCACAGATTTATTTACATCTCAAATGTTATTCCCTTTCCTTGTTTCCCCTCTGAAACCCCCTTTTCTCCCTCTCTCCCCATGGTCACTAACTCACTCACTCCCGCTTCCTGGCCCTGGCATTCCCCTAATATCCCAGATCTTTTAGGGTGCCTTTTTATAAGATTTTTGTTCTGAAGAATGTTGACAAATCACATTGGATAAAAAGTATATCAGATTTGTAATGATAACATTTCATTGTGTGTCATATGCTGAGCTTTAAACTTGTCTTGTTACTGAGTTCCTACAATATGTATGTGCTCCTGAGTGTTTGTGTGTGAGTGTATTGGGACCCACAGATGTCAGAAGAGGCATCAGCTTTCCTGGAACTGAAGTTAATGCACTTGTGATCTTGTAGGAATCTTATGGAAAGCAGTGAGTGCTCTCCAGTCCCCTTGTTACCAACTCTTAAAGTTTTATTTTAGGTAGTGGGGAATTTTGAAGATATGAGTTAATTGTGAAGAGATAATTTATATTTTGTGTTTAGTCATTAATAAATATTCACTTATCCCAACTAAATACATTTTTCCTTTCTTTTTCTATGTAGCGTCAATAACTAGCTTTCTCACAGTGCTAGCTTGGTATCCAAATACTTTGCTCCGGACGTGGTGCCTTGTGCTTCATAGCTTAACACTCATGACGAATATGCAGCTTAATTGTAAGTTCAAAATGTATTTATATTGATCTCTGTCATATACTTTAATATTTCTGATATAATGCCATTAATGTATGTCATGCCAAAAAATGAAATACTAACCTAAGGATTCATTGCCTTTTTATTTCATTCTTCTTTTTTAGTCTCTATATTATATCAATATTTAGATGATTTTATATTTATTTAAACATAACTTTATTTAATAGAATACCTTTTACACTAATATTTAAAGTATTGTTCCACTCTGTGATTTGTATTATATTTCCCATTTGACTGTGTGATGCTGAAGATTTCAGTTAGTGCAAAGGATGTATTACTTATCCACGGTTCACATACTATAACCTGTGGATGACAACAAGGAATAGGTCTTGCCTCAATTTATCTTAAGAGAACTGAGTTAAAAAGTAAGTGTACCTTTTTCTGTTTCTGGAAATGGAATGTTGTTACTCTGCCAGAGGCCATTTGAGATTTAGGTCCTTCCCACTGGTCTGTGTACCAAATAAAGATGTACTGGTAATAAAGATGTACTGGTATGTTTTCACAATCTGAAGGGAGGTGAGAGGAGGAGACATGTGGTAGATAAGAAGCAGAATGTTCTCCAGATCAGTCTTCTGCGCATTGATGAGTGAACCTGGGCTTCTTGCATGCAGAACACACTCCACTGCATTCATGATGCTTTTTTTTTTTTTACTTTTGCTGTGCACGGCTTTGAACTCTGTAGCTCTAGCAGTTCTTAAACAACTTATTTTGTTCTCTTGCTCCAGCATCCTCAGTATCTGGGATTACTTGTCTGCACTACCAGCCCAAGAGATTGAATCTGTTTTAAAAAGGAATGTGGCATTATTCTTTGCAATGAAAACTTACATATAAATACATTGCCTTATTGCTAGGGGTTATTCATCCCTTTCCTTTCCTTTCCTATCCTTTTTTTTTTCCTGATATAGCTGGTTCCAGTATTTCAATTGGAACTCAGGAGACTACGGCTCATTTGTTGGTTTCAGATCCAAACCTTATTCATGTGTTAGTGAAATTTCTTTCTGGTACCAGTCCTCATGGAACGAATCAGCATAGCCCACAGGTAGGTAATAAAGTATTTAACTATTGATGTATGTGTTCAGACCTCTCAGTAAACAGATTTGTAAAGTATAATTATTTTAAAGAAGCCTTTATGACAGACAGATTGTAAGCATTTCTCTACACAGATTTTGTTTGTTTGTTTGTTTTTTGAGACTGCGTCTTATCATGTAGCTCTGCTGTTCTGGAACTCAATCTGTAGACTATTTTGTCCTTGAACACACAGTGATCTGCCTGCCTCTGCCTCCTGAGTGCTGGGATTAAAGGTGTAAACCACTGTGCCCAGCTATTAACTACATTTCAAATAGTTTTGCAGCGGTACTAAAGTTTTCCTGTAATTTCTCATTTAATGAGTGCTGTTATTAAGAATGATAATTATTTTTAGTCATTATATTAATAATTTTCCCTAACAAAATAAATAAAACCCCAAAAAAGTATTGCTCTGGAATGAGCTTTATGCATCTCATTTTAGATTTCTTTCATTATCAATTTTATTTATTGTAATGTGCTACTGCTGTTTAAGTAATCCTACTTAATTATTGTTTCTTGATGAAATAATTTTAGTGGTCAAATCATTTTTTAGTGTAAAGACAGTAAAAGATATTTTAAAAAATTAGTTTTTCTATATATCTTGGTTTTATATCAGAAATATGACTAAGAGTGCTATGATTTTTTTTGAATTAGCAATTACTGCTATATAATTCTAAAATACCTTAGTGGGTTTTGTTGTGTCCTACTTTTCAGAAATTCCTCTAGAATTGTACTATTTTTCTATCAAAGGAAATTAGCTTAATACAAAAGACCACTATGTAGGAATTCTGCAAAGGTGTCCTTAACATGAAATGTGGTCTGCTCATTGAGTGCCTGTTACCATCACTCCTATTGATTGATTGATTGATTGATTGATTGATTGGTTTTTTTCGAGACAGAGTTTCTCTGTATGGCCCTGGCTGTCCTGGAACTCACTTTGTAGATCAGGCTG
>NC_034607.1:40841333-40875777 GCF_900095145.1 Mus pahari
GCCTCTGCCTCTGCCTCTGCCTCTCTGCCTCTCTGCCTCTCTGCCTCTCTGCCTCTCTGCCTCTCTGCCTCTCTGCCTCTCTGCCTCTCTGCCTCTGCCCCTCTGCCTCTGCCTCTGCCCAGTGCTGGGATTAAAGGTGTGGGCCACCACACCCGGCTCTTTTCTCCATTTATTTATTCACTCTATGTCCTGATGGCAGTCACCCTTTTCCTTTTAATGCCCTCCCCCTTACATGGCCCCTCCCCCTTACATCACCCCTCCCCCTCTCCCCTTTCCCCTCTCTAAGAAAGAGGAGATACCTCTCTCCCCACTACCAACCCACTCTAGCACATCAGTTCACCCCCTCCCACTGACGTTACTCAAGGCAAATCAGTTAGGGGAACAGGATCTACAGGCAGGGATAAGTCCAGATTCAGTTGTTGAGGGACCCGTATGAAGACCAAGCTGCACATCTGCTACATATTTACAGGAGGTGGGGCTAGGTCCAGCTAAAGGTTTGTGGTTCGGTCTCTGAAGGTCCCCAAGGGTCCAGGTTAATTGACTCTGTTGGTCTCTCTGTGGAGTTTGTATCCCCTCAGGCTCCCTCCGGCCTTCCCCTAACCCTCCCACAAGATTCCTGAGCTCTGGACAACGTTTGACTGTTGGTCTCTGCATCTGTCTCAGTCCCCTGCTGGATGGAGCCTCTGAGAGGACGGTTATGCTAGGCTCCTCTCTGAGAGCATAACAGAGTATCATCAGTAATAGCGTCAGGAATCGGCTCTCAGACATGGGCTGTGTGTCAAGTCGGGCCTGTCATTGGTTGGCCATTCACTCAGTCTCTGTTCCATCTTTGTTCCCACAATTCTTATATGTAGGACATATTTTGGGTTGTGTGTTTGTGTTGGTATTCTCATCACTCCATTGGGAGCCCTGCCTGGGTGCCACTTCAGGCTCCATAACCCCTCCTACTAGGAGTCTCAGCTAGTGTCACCCCATAAACTCCCTGGGGCCTCCCCCATCCCTGGTCTCTGGTATGTCCTAGAGATGCAACCTGTCTGCCCAGCCGCTGATTTCATTCCCTATTCTGGCCCTCTCTCCCAACTCTCCCCACACCTGATCTCTAGCGCTTACTTATTGATGAGAAAGAAGTTTGGGAAAGAAGGGTTTTAGAGCTTGGTGTAGATATATTTTGGTTTTTGTTAGGTTCTTAAGGCTCTTGGCTTTACTGGGCTTTGAAAACAGGACCATTGGTGAGTGAGTTCACCTGGATCCAATTTGTTTTTTACTAAAATGTTATGTGCAGAAATGTTTTATCTGCATGTATGTCTTTGCATCAGAGGCATGCCTGGGGCCCACAGAGGTCAAAAGACTCCTCTGATCCCTTGGAACTAGACAGATAGCAACCACCATGCAAGACTTTAGAAATTGAACATTGGTCCTGTGGAAGAGCAGCTAGTGCTCTTAATCACTGAGCCCTATCTCTAGTCCCAAATTATTTTCTTTCAGGATCACATTTTTTATAAGGATATTCATAAAATTTAAATCAAAATGTTGTTGTAATTTGGGAAGTGTTACAAAGACATTTGGTCATTGAAGCAAGTCTTTTTTTTACTGGTTACATAATCTCAAAGAAATATGATTAATTATAGAATCTTCATTTTTAATATGTGAAGACCAAAATTTGAATTTATTTACTTTCTCCTGTTGCTGTTAAGATTTTGTTTTTCATCTGAAGCCTTCTGACACTCTAGCTCCTAGCTTTCCTCTTGACACTTGAGCATGCCCCGTGTCTCACTCACTAGCTTTCAGTGGATATGCATTTCTCCTCAGGTCGGTCCAACAGCTACACAAGCTATGCAAGAATTTCTCACCCGACTACAAGTGCATTTGTCTTCAACATGTCCCCAGATATTCAGTGAACTTTTGCTCAAGTTAATTCACATACTTTCCACAGAAAGGTAAGTGATAGCATGTACTCTGTACATGTCCTGATGTAAAAGTGAATGATGTAACAGTGAACCCTCCCTCGACGTTATTAGGGCTTTAGTAGGCCAGAGGACAGTTGGGTTGAGGGGCTGTGGAGGAAAGGTTCACTGGGTGGTTTTGGCCATTTTCATTTCATTTTATTGTAGTTTTTTTTTCTTCTTCAAGTATTCCAGGTTCTGTTACTGTAACAATGTGGTACTTCAAAGCTCCACTGCTGTTTTAATAATCTTGTAACTTCGTTATACTTTTTAGCTGAAAGTTGTTTGAAATTACATAAATTCAGCAAGGTAGTGGTGGTGCATACCTTTAATCCCAGTTCCAGCACTGCAGAGGCAGAGGCAGGGGGATCTCTGTGAGTTAAAGGCTGACCTGGTCTGTAGAGCAAGTTCCAGGACACCCCGGGCTAAACAGAGAAACCCTGTCTCAAAAAATCAGTAAACAACAACAAAAAAGAGTTCCTTAAATTCTAATGAAATACATAGAGAAATAAGGACAAATTTTTAAAATGTATAATACTAATATGTCAAAGAAAGATAGCTCAAAAAATGAAAGTAACTGTTCCATCTCCTATAGAAATCATAAGTAAAAACAAAAGTATGCAGCATGCTAAAAGAATAAATTGCTGCCATGCTGTGTTAATTCTTAAAACGATTGAATGTTGTAGTACCACAGGTTGTCACATGACACTGATGTATCATCCTTTTGGACCTGTCTTACACATGGAAGGCAGGCACTCAACCTCTGAGCCAAAGAATTACTTAGATTCCTTAGAGAGAAAGAAGGGTGATTCTTAAAAATATGTAATACTGATATGCCAAAGAAAGATAGCTCAAAAATGAATGTAACAGTACAGTCTCTTGTAGAAATCATAATAAGAACAAAAGTATGCAGCATGTTAAAAGAATAAATTTAAGAAATTTCCAGATTAGAAAAAATAACTTTACTCTTTTAAAGATTTAATTATTATATGCATGGTGTTCTGACTGCATAGATGCCTGTATGTCAGAAGAGAACACCAGATCTCATTACGGATGGTTGTGATCCCTGGGAATTGAATTCAAGACCTCTGGAAAAACAATCAGTGCTCACAACCTCTGAGCCATCTCTCTTGCCCTAAAAAACCTTTGAATGCACGATAAACAGTTTGTCAATTATGTAGCAGTCAAAAAAAAATACCTGGTTAGCCAGTGTCCTCTTAATACATAAGTGACCATTATAGAAATCAGCTTGTCATATAAAAATCCTTTAGTCTGTTTTTTTTTTTTTTAGTCTGTTACTTTAAGGTAATTTGGTATACCTGTATTTTTCTCTTCTTTTCAATTTAGAAGGGAAGCTATTTTTTGGTTTGGTATATTAAAATAGAGACAAGCCGAAAACTTGTATAAGGTTGGACAACTGCTAATTGAAGAAACATGGTAGTCAAAGTTACCTAAGTGATTTAATTTTTAATCCTTGTTTTTCACTGTCTCTACAGGGGGGCCTTCCAGACAGGGCAAGGACCTCTTGATGCCCAAGTGAAGCTGTTAGAGTTTACCCTCGAGCAGAACTTTGAAGTGGTCTCAGTTAGTACTATTTCTGCTGTGATAGAGTCTGTCACCTTCTTGGTGCATCATTACATCACTTGCTCAGACAAAGTCATGTCTAGAAGTGGATCAGACAGCTCTGTCGGTGCTCGGGCTTGCTTTGGGGGACTCTTTGCTAACCTCATTCGTCCAGGTGATGCAAAAGCTGTCTGTGGTGAAATGACAAGAGATCAACTCATGTTTGATTTGTTAAAACTTGTGAACATTTTAGTACAGCTGCCTCTTTCAAGCAATAGGGAATACAGCGCAAGAGTGTCCGTGACCACCAATACAACAGATAGTGTTTCGGATGAAGAAAAAGTCTCAGGAGGCAAAGATGTCAGTGGAAGCAATACCAGCATTCCAGGATCTCCTGCATATGTTGCTGACCTAGTCTTAGCCAACCAGCAAATTATGAGCCAGATTTTGTCTGCTCTAGGCCTGTGTAATAGCAGTGCCATGGCAATGATAATTGGTATGTATTTGGAATATTAATCTAATCTCTTCTTGCTATTATACCTTTTTTTTTTTTAAACAACTTAGGCTATTAGTGAATACTTTCATAGAGTGGCTTTACAGGAAATACGCTATCAAAAGATTGTATCTGCCAGTTTCAAAAATTCTGAGAAAATCTTAACAAAATAACTTGATTAAGAAATTAAGATTAATTAGGCATTGTGGCACAATGCCTTTAATTCCAGCACTTAGGAGGAAAAGGAAGAAGGTTCTCTGTCAGTTTAAACTCAGCATGATAAACTCTGAGTTTAATGTTACCTAGGAAGACCCTGTCTCAGAAACAGAAAAGAAAAGGCAGGATTAAGTCATCCGTTTTAAGTACCTGTAATGGCGTCAGTGTATTAGACAACAGCAAAATGTACCCCATACCTGCATGCTTTTATGATACATATATCATTACACTTTTAAGTGTCATTGTTTTAACTTTTCTACCATTGGAAAATAAAAATTTTAAAGGACTTTAACAAAATGTAACAAAGTTTATGTGTGAGACATTTTTTGCCTACTGATATTCTTCCCTTCCCCCACCTCCAATTTTATTTCATGAGTATATCATTTACTTGGCTATATGCTTGCATCACCGGCATGCTGTGCTCCCAGGGGACTAGAAGAAGGTTTCAGATCCTCCTGCATCTGCAGTTATAGACAGTGAGCTATTTACCATGTCCGTGCTGTTAATCAAAACTGGGTCCTGGAAGAAGAGACAGTGCTCTTAATCCAAATCCTTTATTTTCTTCTTGATTCAGTGATATCGTCTAGAGTGGTGTTCTCTTAGTCACATAGTAGGACCATTTTTATATTAGCCTGCAGTGGAAGGTCTCATGTAAGACTGTACACCCAGTACTTTATTGGATACCTCTACAGATACTTTAATCTTTATAGGAGTGTGTGTGCATGCGTGTGTGCATGTGTGTCTGTGTTTCTGTTTGTGAGAAAGTGAAGAGACTTATGTACCCATCCTTTAATGTCTTTTGAAAAATTGCTTTTTTTAACTTACAATTTTATTGGTTTTTATGTATGTACTTTACAAAATGTATAATCTTCTATTAAACTAGGTGCAAGTGGCTTACATCTCACCAAACATGAAAACTTCCATGGTGGGTTAGATGCCATATCCGTTGGAGATGGATTATTTACCATATTGACAACACTTAGTAAGAAAGCCTCTACAGTCCATATGATGTTGCAGCCAATCTTGACCTACATGGCCTGTGGATACATGGGCAGACAAGTACGTTCAATTCAGCAGCTGCTGCAGTAATTTAACAGTTTGATAGTAATGCAAGTAGAGAATTACATCAGACAAATTAACAGTATCCATGAATGTACTGGAAAAGAAAGCAGCAGTGCATGAGCAAAGTAACTCTTAGATTTCACTGTTAATAGAAATTTTAAGAATAAAATTTCATGGTATGATCTTTTGAAAAATGACTACAGAGATAGAAAAAGTAAATATTTATATTCTGGAAAGGCCCACTACTCCTTTTCCCTGAGATAGGATTGTTAACTAGCAGGTTGTTGTCTGAGATGTGACACAGAACTGCTAAAGGGGGACAACTCTTCAAAATTATCTTTTATTTCTTTTTAGTTAAAGGGTGTTAGGGTAAATTTTCATTCTAATACAGTGTTTTAATTAATTCATTGGTAATTTATATAGTGTCATTTTGATCATATTAAGAAATCTAGTTGTCCAGATTCACAGGGACTTATAAAACTATGTTGTGTGTGTTTACTTTTTAGGGCTCTCTTGCTACTTGCCAGTTATCTGAACCATTGTTGTGGTTTATCTTGAGAGTGTTGGATACTAGTGATGCATTGAAAGCTTTCCATGATATGGGTAAGAAAAAATCTCCTATGCTATCATTTTAGCATGGTCCTTTCAGCTAACATTTTCGCATGGTCATTTTTGTACTCTGAATCTTCACTTGTTCCTAAGATTGTTTTTATTTAGTATTCTTTGTGAATTTAGGTGGAGTTCAGCTTATATGCAACAATATGGTTACCAGTACAAGGGCTATTGTGAACACTGCAAGAAGTATGGTATCAACTATTATGAAATTTCTTGATTCTGGACCAAATAAAGCTGTTGACAGCACTTTGAAAACAAGGATCCTGGCCTCTGAGCCTGACAATGCAGAAGGAATCCATAACTTTGCACCACTTGGTAAGACAGTGGCCCTGCCTCTTACTATGACTCAGCTTAGTGTTCTGATGAGGTGAAGCAACACAGATTGTGAACACAAGTTGATATTAGATTAGTACCATTTTAAATATAAGAATTCCTTTTATAGGCTGTTTTAATGACCAAAACATTCTACTAACAACAACATTTTTAGGTCAGTTCTCTCTTCAAATGTTAATCACCTTGAAAGGACTTAAAGATTGATATGTTTTACATTTTTAATTTAGGTGTTTATTCCTTCATACTGCATTTTTCAAGAGTTTTCTACTTAATTTACAAATTACCCTAGACATGTGCTCTCTAATGGTCATTTGTCATTTGGCTGTTTTGGGAATACTTTGATCATCATGCTTGGTGACAGACAGTGTAGGGAATCCAGCAGATGTTTATTTTCTGCTCATTTTTATACCTTAATATAGTATCATCTGAATATTTCTCAGTGTTTTCCTACATCCTTTTCACATGTTTGCATGGTGTTCCCAATATTTTCTTGTAGGTACCATCACTTCTAGTAGTCCTACTGCCCAGCCAGCTGAGGTGCTCCTGCAAGCCACACCGCCCCATCGAAGGGCTCGTTCTGCTGCTTGGTCCTACATCTTTCTGCCAGAGGAAGCCTGGTGTGACCTTACCATCCACCTTCCATCAGCAGTGCTGCTGAAGGAGATACACATTCAACCTCACCTTGCATCTCTCGCAAGTGAGTACTATGAGGTGTGCTGAGAGTGACAGGGCCAGGTGAAGATGGGAAGTGCTCTCCAGCAAGCCCTCCCGTGCTCACCTTTGGTGTTAGATCATGGGTACATGTATTTAATCAGTGTGGGCTCTCTCTCCTCTGTCTATTATAATTCACTTGGTTCTTAATTGAATATGTTTTATCAGAACATTTTAAGGTAAATTCCTTAAAATATTTGGAAAATAAGTTCCAGATTAAGTAGAGACAGATATTTTTTTTGTAGCATATTCAGTAACAGTGCTTGATAACATTTTCCCACTTTAAAGTCACGTAGATTGTTTCAGCATACTCACAATTTATATTGAGATTGTTGCATTCATTTGTGTTCACTGTTTCTCATTGTTATCCAATGTTACTCAATTGGATGAAAAACTCGGGGAGGGAGATTTCATAGATTCTTAGTATGTTTGGAAGAATATTTTTATTTGAAAGGTAGACTACAATCTAGTTACATTCAAACTATTACCTAATCTCATCCAAATAATACAAGGTGAAAGTCAGGCATAATGTCATGTGCCTTAATTTCATGTCATGGGAACATGAGGGAGGACATTTTTGAAGACTTTGAGGCCAGCCTGTGTTTCCAGATGAAATAAAACAAAAAGAATAACATACCCAAATGCCCCTCAACAGAGGAATGGATACAGAAAATGTGGTACATTTACACAATGGAGTACTATGCAGCTATTAAAAACAATGAATTTTTGAAATTCTTAGGCAAATGGATGAATCTGGAGGATATCACCCTAAGTGAGGTAACCCAATCACAAAAGAACTCACATGATAGGAACTCACTGATAAGTGGATATTAGCTCAGAAGCTCAGAATCCTTAGAAGGGGGAACAAAATACCCACGGAAGGAGTTACAATGACAAAGTTTGGAGCAAAGACTAAAGGAACGACCATCCAAAGACTGCCCCACTTGGGGATCCATCTCATAAACAACCACCAAACCCAGATACTATGGCAGATACCAACAAGAGCTTGCTGACAGGAGCCTGATTAGCTGTCTCCTGAGGGGCTCTGTCAGTGCCTGACAAATACAGAAGTGGATGCTCACAGTCATCCATTGGATGGAGCACAGGGTTCCCCAATGAAGGAGCTAGAGAAAGTACCCAAGGAGCTGAAGGGGTTTACAGCCCCATAGGAGGAACATTAATATGAACTAAGCAGACCCTCAGAGCTCCTTGGGACTAAACACCAATCAAAGAAAACACATGGTGGGTCTCTTGTCTCTAGCTGCATATGTAGCAGAGGATGGCCTTGGTGGTCATCAATGGGAGGAGAGGCCCTAGGTTCCTTGAGGGTTCTATGCCCCAGTCTAGGGGAATGCCAAGGCTAGCAATGGGAGTGGGTGGGTTGGGGAGCAGGGAGAGTGGGGGGGTGGGATGGTGGATTTTTGGAGGGGAAACTAGGAAAGAGGATAACATTTGAAATGTAAATAAAAAATATCTAATAATAAAAAAAGAATAATATATACTAAAACCTTACTTTAGCAGGCCATAAACTATTTTAAAAGACAAGTACTACGTGACAGGGTAGCAAAGGCCTATCTTCCTATCTACTTAGGCTTAAGCAGGAAGGTTTACAGTTGAGTATCTGCATGGGTATCTTGAGTAGGCAGCTAGAGGAACCTAGTGTGCAGATAGAAACAGACGTGATCTAGTGACATGGCTCACTGATGGGGTCCTTTGCATCAAGCTCTGAGCTGCAGTTCAGGTATTGTGGTCTGAAATGAGAAAGCTTTTGTTTAGAAGGAAAACAGTTTGTGTGAATATGGATAGATTTTTGCATGTGAGAATTAGGGACTCAAGTACAGTGTGGGTAGAGAAAGTTGGTATTTATGCATGCTTAACTAACAGATAAGTTTTTGGTGTATTAGGGCAGGGACTCAATATATGTTCCAGTGAAAATTGAATAGATTTAATATTAAATGGTGGTAGAAATTTCAGTTGTTTGATTTCTTAAAGTATATTGCTCATATAAAATACATCTATTAATTTCTTGAAAATGTTATTAAAGTTACAGTTTACAATTTTTTTTTAAATTTCTCTAACCTTTAGTGTAAGTCTGGCATTTAATTAGCAGTTAATAAAATTATACTTAGTATAAAAATAAACCAATTTTTGAGAGTTTTCTTTGATAGATATGTTTGCTCCATAGGCCTTGGTGCTATACTGGGAGCAGAAAGTCCCTGTTAGGAGTTTCCAGTTGTTACCTCACTGGCACTCCTTAAGTAACAAAAATTACTTTACTTTTAAAATTCGAGACCGTTTGGTTAAGATTTAATATGTAAACAAAAGGTGAAACTAGTTTTAAAATTAGCTGTGATGTTAAGTGTTGCAAATCTTACAGTATAAAGTATTGAACCGATTAGTAATTACTATTCTGTTCTTCTCAAGTTATTTTAAACAACCAATCTTAAAACTGTGATTTGTTCATGACAGTTTTGGTAGAGGAGGGATAGGAAGGAATTGCCCGCTAATTGGTTTATTTTACCTTTTGTAGGTATAATACATAATGTAATACATACACAGCTGATAAGTTCTATAGTTACTCTTTCCTTAGGTGAATATTTCCATATTTATGACTTTTAATTATGGGAGGTCTTTTTTTTTTAAAATAAGCAATATGATGATGAATGCTGGTGACGGGTGCTTTTTGTTCTATTTAGTGTTTTCAGTGAGCTAATAGTGCATGCATCTGAAAGTTTCCATATTAGTGCCCTTTGTACTAGAGTACTAGAATATAGCATCTAGTTCCCTTTTTTTTTACTGTTCAGTTTTCTCTTCCTGCAGCCTGCCCATCGTCAGTGTCTGTTGAAGTAAGTGCAGATGGTGTTAATATGCTCCCTTTGTCTACTCCTGTTGTCACAAGTGGTCTCACCTACATAAAAATTCAGCTTGTCAAAGCCGAAGTAGCCTCTGCTGTCTGCCTCAGACTACATCGTCCTCGGGATGCCAGCACACTGGGCCTCTCACAGATCAAATTATTAGGCCTTACTGCTTTTGGTACCACCTCATCAGCCACAGTTAATAATCCCTTTCTTCCATCTGAAGATCAAGTTTCTAAAACAAGGTATATATATATATATGTATATTTTATTTCTTATTCTTAAAAAATGCTTTCTGTGGTTGTTTTCAAATTATTCATCCTAGCCAGAAGTGATGGTGCACATCTTTAATCCCAGCACTTGGGAGGCAAAGGCAGGTGGATTTCTGTAAGTTCCAGGCAAGCCTAGTCTACATAGTAAATTCCCAGGACAGCCACGCCTACATAAGGAGATCCACCACCACCACTTGCGCCCCACCTCTCCCCAAAAATATCTTAGTAAGTTGTTCTGTAGGTGCTTATATAGTGCCTATATGTTAGATCTAATACAATAATTTTGTTGAGTATAACAATGAAGTAGTAAAGTTGAGATTTATATAATAAGTTTATGGAAAACATCTGCAATAATTTGAGCCACTTATATTACCATGCTTGTACTTTGTATGTTTCAGCATTGGATGGTTACGCTTATTACATCATTGCCTTACACATATAAGTGATCTAGAAGGGATGATGGCCAGTGCAGCTGCCCCTACTGCCAATCTGCTGCAGACTTGTGCTGCCTTACTGATGTCACCATACTGTGGGATGCATTCCCCCAACATTGAGGTTGTGCTTGTAAAGATTGGGCTGCAGTCCACTAGAATTGGCCTGAAACTTATTGACATTCTCCTGAGGAATTGTGCAGCATCAGGCAGTGATCCTACAGGTGACTATTGACTTTACTCTTGTCATTTTTACACTACACAGTAAACATCCTTGAACAGCATGATGTTTGTAATTCTTTCTGAAATGAATTTCTCTTAAAGCTTTGCTATTTTTAAACTTCTTCATAATTTACAGGTGACATAATTTAGATATTCAGTGACTATAACTTTCATATTCAGTGAATAACTTAAAAAAGCCTAACTTTCCATTTTAAATTGACTAACTTAACAATGTTTTTCTCTTTTCCTTGGCTAAGATTTAAATAGCCCTTTACTTTTTGGAAGGCTGAATGGACTGTCCTCTGATTCTACAATAGATATTCTTTACCAGCTTGGTACAACTCAGGATCCTGGAACTAAAGACAGGTATACTTTGGTACTGTTTTTTAATTTAGTCACAAACATGGTTTTGTGAATTGGAATTAATACTTTTTCTTCAGAAAATCTTACAAATGTTTAAACAGATATATCTATCATATGCTTTACATAATAAGCAAATAATATATGTTTACACATATTTTGTACGCTTTTGAGCTAAAACATATTTGTAGTCAGTATTACATTTGTAAGAACACATGTAAAGATATTACTTATAGGGACATTTGGGATAGCATTTGAAATGTAAATGAAGAAAATATCTAATAAAATAAGTTAAAAAAAGATATTATTTATATCAAATGTCAGTTGTGGCATTACTGGTCTTTCTTAACTTTTTAAGAATTCAGGCCTTGCTAAAGTGGGTCAGTGACTCTGCAAAAATGGCTGCTTTGAAGAGAAGTGGCAGAATGAACTATATGTGCCCGAGCTCATCAGCTGTCGAGTATGGTCTTCTCATGCCATCCCCCTCTCATTTGCACTGTGTAGCAGCGATTCTTTGGCACAGTTATGAACTGCTGGTAGAGTATGATTTGCCAGCACTGCTAGACCGAGAGCTCTTTGAGTGAGTATGAGTGAATTCCTACCCCCTTGTTTTGTATGCTAGGCCGACTGTATGTTTCCATTTGTTAGGGTTAGTATTGTGTCTGTTTCTGTAGTTTACTGCTTTAGAGTTGGTGAGACCTAAGAGAATGGAGCCTAAAAATGAAGTGGCCTAAAGTCGCATGCAATAGTGTGCTTTATTCAGAGCACCAGCCAGCAGGAAGAAAGCACTGCAAGAACAATCCCGGGTTTTGAAGAAACTAAGGATATAAGGCTCTTGTTTCTTGGAGTTTCTCCACAAGCACTCAGAATTCTCAAACAACTTCATTCATGTGTTCCAAAAAATATTGATAATTATTTTTGATAGTAAGGGTAACTTGAAAATAATAAATGCAGAAGTGGTCCTTTTGAAGTGACGTTTCACACTGTTTTAACCTCCGTGCTGGGGATTGACACGTTCTTCTCCTGGAGCTGCACTCCCAGCCTTCTTGTTTTAAGATTGACTAGTGATATTGCTAGTTTTTCTTTAGATGAGAAACGTTGGTGTAGGTGTTCTAGAGTGCACTATGCGGTTCTCACTTGCATGGTCAGCTCCATTTCTCTTCAGTATACTACTGTAAAGGAAAGTATCAGTTGACAGTGTGAGAGTGGCAGGGGTGTTTGCCCCTCTCTATTGCACTGGGAGCAAGAGGAAGTTGGTGAACGTAGTGAATTCCAGGGCACAACACTGAGGATACAACACTGAGACCACCCTATTCAAAAACAGTGGGAGTTGGAGGAGAATATACAGATGTGGATGTACGTGGTCAAACAGCAGGCTGAGCATGGGGTCCCAATGGGGAAGTTAGGGCAAAGACTGAAGGAGCTGAAGGGGTTTGTAGCCACATAGGAAGAATAACAATATCAACCACCCAGACTCCCCAAAGCTCCCAGAGACTAAACCACCAACCAAAGAGTACACCTGGGTTGGGGGTGGGGGGGAACCATGGCTCCAGCCACCTATGTAGCAGAAGATGGCCTTATCTGGCATCACTGGGAGGGGATCCCCTTGGTCCTGTGAAGGCTTGATGCCCTAGGGTGGGGGAATGCTCGGGTGCTGAGGCAGGAGTGGGTGGGCAGGTGGTGGAGCATCCTCATAGAAACAGGGGGAAGAGAGGGAGATAGGGGCTTTGTGGAGGGGAAACTGGGAAAGGGGATAACATTTGATATGAAAGTAAATAAAATAACCAATTTTAAAAAAAATGGCAAGTAAACTCTTAGTTTTTTTTTTTTTTTTTTTTTGTCATTTGATATAAATATTTTATCTCCAGTAGGAGTATTTCAAGCAATCTTTTCTTTCTCTAGGTTACTTTTTAATTGGTCCATGTCACTTCCATGCAACGTGGTTTTGAAGAAAGCTGTTGACAGTCTACTTTGCTCCATGTGCCATATACATCCAAATTATTTTTCCTTGCTCATGGGCTGGATGGGAATTATCCCTCCTCCAGTGCAGTGTCATCATAGACTATCTATGACAGATGATAGCAAGAAGCAAGATCTTAGTTCATCATTGACAGATGACTCCAAAAATGCACAGGCACCTCTCTCTCTAACTGAATCCCACTTGGCAACTCTTGCTTCCTCGTCTCAGTCCCCAGAAGCTATTAAACAGTTGCTAGACTCGGGGTTGCCTTCCCTTCTTGTGAGGAGTCTGGCTAGTTTTTGTTTTAGTCACATTTCCTACTCAGAAAACATCGCTCAGTCAGTAGATAATTCTCAGGACAAACTCAGGCGGCATCATGTTCCACAGCACTGTAATAAGATGCCCATCACAGCAGACCTAGTTGCTCCCATTCTTAGGTTTTTGACAGAAGTTGGCAATAGTCATATCATGAAAGATTGGCTTGGTGGTTCTGAAGTCAACCCACTGTGGACAGCACTTCTGTTTTTATTGTGTCACTCTGGGTCTACCGCTGGAGGACATAATTTAGGGTCACAACAGAGCAGCACTAGATCAGCTTCTCATTCTCCAGCTACTGCAACAGTATTGACTACCCAGCAACGGACAGCCATTGAGAACGCAACTGTTGCCTTCTTTCTGCAGTGCATTTCATGTCACCCTAATAACCAAAAGCTGATGGCACAGGTAAGACAACAAAGCCTATCTTAGACTTATATGGGGTCTTGTTCATAGGAGAAAGTACTGCATTTTCAAAACTAGGGCCTCTCCTCCAAAGGATGATCACCAAGGGCCATGTGACAGTAAAGCTTGGGATTAGGTCCATACGAGCATCAGAATCTAGGCCATAATTGAAGTATTAGTGTCTTTTCTCTCTCCTTCAAATATATGCTCTCCAAACACATTACTTTTTAGGATAAGTGACTGAAAATTCATGAGCATTCTAGCTACAATCTCACACTATTCCAAAACTCCCCTAGTTAAAGAACAAGACTAAAAGAATGTATTTTTGCTGCTGGAACTGGACTGACTATTAAGTGTTACCAGACTGCTGTAACTGTTGGTTTGCTTCCGATCACATAGACATTAAGAGTAGGTTTCAGGAGAATGGCTCTGAACATTATAGACTGTTATAGTAAGTCTGCATGGCCAAAATTTTGCAAGGTAGGATTGTTTAGAGGAAGGTATTTGCAGATGCTTTGTTTTGGTTTGTTGCTAAGTTTTGCAGCTTTGTGGCCCTTGAGAGTTTTGGGCTAATTTTTACTATATACATCAAGGCTAGTAACACAGAACACCTTAGGATACAGCATCTCTGAAATAGGGGACTATGATGAACAGGAAAAAAAGGTTCTTTTTCTCCCTGTTAATGGGGAGTGCTTATTCCTGTCATTCTATTAATACAGGTGAACAATTTTAATTTTTATAAATATAGTTTGTTGACTGGAAAAACAAGGTGCATTAATCCTCATAGTAGTAGTTATTCGACAAATGTCTTTCTGCTTAATATAACTAGTTAAAAGCAAATGCTTGAGTTATAAGCTTGAACCAGAAGCATAATTACAATTCTTAAAAGTTTGAATTGTACTTTTTAGTTTGGGTTGCTGTATTCCTTTGACTTTTGATCTCATTCTCTTGTTTCTTATTAAGACTTTGTTTTAATGCAAAACCAATTCTCCATCCCCCACACCCACCCTCTCAGTTTTCTTTGTGTAAACCTGGCTGACCTCAAACTCACAAAGACTTGCCTCTTAGTGCTAGGATTCAGGCATGGGGCACTACACCTGGCAAAGTGCTTTTCAAAAAGTAAATTTTATTATAACTGGATTGATATTTACTAAAGACACTTCTGGCTAGGCCTACTCTTTATGTAAAAGATCAATAGTAGGCATTCCTTTCCTCTATTGAAATGTTCCGTAGGTTTTCTTGTTTGTTTGTTTTTGTTTTGTTTTGGTGAGTTAGGGTCTTACTCTGTAGGCTCCTTGAACTTGCTATGTAGACTAGGCTTGCCTTGAGTTTAAGAGACCTACCTTCCTTCCCCTGAGTGCTGGGATTAAAGTTGTGTGCCATCACACCTGGCTGTTTCTTGCACTTTTAATTGTTTATCTGCTTCTGTATTCCCATATTTTGAGATTTGAGTTCTTATTTGCAAACTGGATGCATTAAATCACATTTATTCGTTAATCCATATTCTTAATTTCTTGTTTATTTTTTAAAATAAAAACCTGAATATCTCCACTTAACTTTTGAAATTTCTTCCCTTCCCAGGTTCTCTGTGAACTGTTTCAGACAGCTCCTCAAAGGGGTAGCCTTCCAGCACCTGGGAATATTTCAGGGTTTGTGCGAAGACTATTTCTGCAGTTAATGCTGGAGGATGAGAAAGTGACAATGTTTCTTCAGTCACCTTGCCCAGTGAGTAATCTTGGTGATCACGTTCTTGTCCTTTTAACTCTTAGAACTTACAGACACCTTATGTGTATGTGTGTCTTGCTCAAATGTCTGTCTGTGTACCATATGTGTGCCTGATGTCCAAAGAGATGAGAGGGGGGCTTTGAAACCTTGTAACTGGAGTTATGTGTATTGTGAGCTGCCATGTAGGTGCGAGAAACAAACCCAGGTCCTCTGTAAGAACAAGTGCTCTTCACTGCAGAGCCATGTGTCCAGCCCCATCTTCTCTTAGTAATGTAGCATTTTATATTGATAGTAAGTGTCATTTAGAATAACTTGCCATATCCCCTTTATTAGAACAACAACTACGATATTTTGAATAGTATGTTTTGTTTTGTGGGCACACCGAATATTTGATACCATTGATACTTCCAATCTAACAAGCTGATCAACAATTCCTAGGTAAAGCATGCCAGAGATATGCAAAACATACAAAATATTATTATTAAGCTTTTTATTCATCTATATCTTTGAAATTGATTCCTGATAGTATGTATCCTAAAACACTTACTTCTAAATTAATTAACTTTTTTCTTAGCTATATAAAGGGAGAATTAATGCAACTAGCCATGTCATCCAACACCCAATGTTCGGAGCAGGCCATAAGTTTCGTACTCTGCATTTGCCAGTCTCAACAACGTTGTCAGACGTGCTCGATAGAGTTTCAGGTAAGCAAGACTTAAGTTTTAAGTTTTCTTTAACCCAGTTTCATGCGTTTGAACTTAAAAGGAAAAGATTTATTTTTAATTTATCCGTATGATTGTTTTGCCTGCATATGTATGTCTGTGTATGACATGCATGCAGCACCCACAGAGTTGAAAAGAGTGTGTGCCAGAGCCTCTGGAGCTGGAGGTAGAAGCAGCTCTAAGACACCATGTGGTTCCTGAGGACTGAACCCCTGGGTAGGAGCAGCAAGTACTCTTAGCTACCGCGTCATCTCTTCAGTCCCTTATAACTTCGTTTTATTGTTTCTATCCTCTCAGAAATCGATTCATAACCAAGAGTTTCTAAATGTCTTCATAGCTTGAGGACAGAAACAATTCTAATTAAGTTAGCAATAGTAACTATTACCTTCAGGCAATAATATTCTTAGTTATGATGTCAGCAATGTCTTGTGATGGCAGGGCCGGAGCTAGAAATGGAAACAGTTGACTAGAAACCTTTGGAGGATTTTCCCTCTACATAACCATGAGGTCATGCTATTGTTGCATTAGTGTATCTGTGGCAGGTTTCAAATTAATAAGTGTTTTCTGAATCTAGAGGTAAAATTAACAAATGTTCAAAGGTGAAAATCAGAGGAGTAGGATCTCCTAGTTCCTCATGAGAGGATAATGGCTGCTGAAGAAAGCAGAGTGAACCATCTTCCCTAGGTGCTCGTAAGCAGTGAAGCCATGCAGTGAGAAAAGGGGGCTTTTTTGTTGGGTTGTTTTCCTAGATGGGGTTTCTGTGTGTAACAGAGCCCTGACTAGTTTTAGATCTCACATTGTTGACCAGGTTGGCTGTAATTTCGAGATCTACCTGCACGTGCCACCATGCCCAGCTAGAAAAAGCTGCTTTTAATGGCATTGTGATCATCACAAAAGTTGTAGTTATTGAGTGAATAAAATTTTTTTCATAAAAAACTGCAGTTTTCTCTAGAGATGGACTTATGAGAAGAACACATTGTGCCCCTGAAAACAGTTATGTGTACATTAGATTTAAAAGTAAGCTGGTAATATGTATGTTATCACATTAAAAATAGTATATATCTATATTCGTAAGTGGAAGACCAATGTGTTTCTGGGA
This sequence comes from Mus pahari, assembly GCF_900095145.1. Taxonomy (NCBI): domain Eukaryota; kingdom Metazoa; phylum Chordata; class Mammalia; order Rodentia; family Muridae; genus Mus; species Mus pahari. The sequence goes on from NC_034607.1 coordinate 40,858,636, forward strand.
ATTAGTGAAGGAAAAGGTGGGAGCTGTCCTTGTATCACATAAAATCCAGAGCTCACAGTTAAAGATAGCCAGAAAAGACTGGGGAGGCCCTTCAGCAGCAGGGATAGATAACGGGGGGTTAGACCCTGCACAGGACAGGAAGTACATAAAGTGTTCCATGTTTAGAGAAAAAGAAGAAAGTGAGGACGTGTCAGCATTTGTAGGTAGTAAGTCAGACTATGTGTGTGAAATTACTCACCTACTATAAAGTGTCTGGAGTCTGAGCAGGAGGGTCGCAGGAACCTGGGAATTAGGTCTCAGTATCAGAGTGAGGCTGTGTATCATAGCAAGAAAAGACTGATTTTTAGTTTACATTCCTTATAGATGACACAATTGTTTTATAAAATTGCAGTTCTTCCCTGCAGCTATAACAGAGAATACAATAGAATTTTAATGTTATGATAACTGCATGTCAAAACAAATTTGTTTTTGTTTTTTATTTTTTATTTGGATATGGCAGCTTATCTATTAAAACAAAACTAAAACTGTTGCTTTCCTTTTGGATGATGTAGAAAACCCTGTATTTTAGACAGTATTGTCTTGCAGATACCCCAAGTATCACAGCTAAACTTCTTAGTGAGCAAAAGGATGATAAAGAAAAGAAGAACCATGAAGAGAAAGAAAAAGTTAAGGCAGAAAATGGATTTCAGGATAACTACAGCGTCGTGGTTGCCTCTGGTAAGCTGTGTGGTTTCTGTCACGTCACTCTGACATCTCTGGTTGTCAGTAGAATTACTTACATCTGTTTACTGCCCAAAGGTTACTTACTACACTCCACCAGGAACTAAACATGTATGAATAAATAACATACATACTATACTTTATCTTGATAAAGTGTCCTTATCATAACATGCCTGAAAAAATCCACTGATACTTTTATGTAACATCCTTCTTAAACACATGTTAAAACTAAAGCAAAAAGACTTTCTGGTTTTCATTTATAGTGTTTTCATTGCATAAAACATTTAAAACATTTAAATTTCTAGTATTGCATTTGGAAAAAGAAAAATATTATCCAGGGTGACTGTTAGTTTTGTAGGACTATGTTTTTCACAGAATTGAGACACTTTTAGTTCAAATGAAAAGGCTGTACATTTAAAAAGTGTGTGGTAACCAGTATGTGGTAAAAAGTATGTGAGAAAGAATATAAACTTAAGTGCTGGTGAGATGGCTCAGTGGGTAAGAGCACCCGACAGCTCTTCCGAAGGTCCGGAGTTCAAATCCCAGCAACCACATGGTGACTCACAACCATCTGTAACAAGATCTGACGCCCTCTTCTGGAGTGTCTGAAGACAGCTATAGTGTACTTACATATAATAAATAAATAAATCTTAAAAAAAAAAAAAAAAGAATGTAAACTTAAGATTTCTCCTTGATCAGCATATTGGTATATTTGTCATCCTTATCATAAATCAACATGAGGTCTCTTATACCTATTTTCCAAAACTACTATTTTTTTGTTTGAATAGCCATATGTATCTAATAATTGATGGCAGCTTGTAGTATTTTTATTTTCTTGGCAATTATAGATGGAAAGCCAAAATTATTTATGGCATGCCTAAAAGATCAGAAAGAGTTGGAGGTGTAGATACTAGATTACTGATTTGGTATTAGGAATGTCTAGTTTATTAAAACTTTTTAGAAATTTTTACTTCATGTCTTAGCTAGAAAAGGTTAAAAGAAAAAAAAGAAAAAGAAAAAAACTTAACCAGTTATTATCTCTTAGGGCTGAAATCACAGTCTAAACGTGCCGTGGCATCCACACCACCTCGCCCACCATCCAGGAGAGGAAGAACAGCTCCTGATAAGATAGGAAGTACATCCTCAAGCGCAGACACCGCTAACAAAATCATCACCGTCCCTGTGTTTCATCTGTTCCACAGACTCTTGGCAGGTAACACTCATGCTGAGTGAATGTCAGAGCAGTTCTGAAACATAACAGTGCATAAATCACATGTTTCTTCTCTTGCTCTGCATGAGATTAATGAGGTCCTCTTGAGGATTTTTTTCTACACAGTTCCTTTTAGGAAGAAATAACATGCTCAAAGAATAATCTTTTAAATGTCTGTTTCAGTGACACGAAGTTATGTTTCTTTTCACTTTTATATCTTCTTTACCCTTGCTTTGAGCACAGATGGTAAAGTGCAGAAGTAGCATAGGTAGGTTTGGTAGGTATAATTCTAGCCAAGCATTTCAAGGTAGAGCAGTGGTAATTAACATATTCTTTCCACATCAAATTCTTTGACCAATGTTTTTCATTTGTTAATGTGATATTCATTATTGCTGTGCCATATTCTTATTGCCAAGTAATGCTTGAATGATGTCCTTTCTTAACTTCACATCCAAGGTTTATAGTAGAGGTGAAGAAACTAGGACTGGTGGGTTACTATGTCTCTTTGTAAATAAAGTTTTATTATAATATGTTTGCCCATGTTTAATGTATTATTCTTAGGTATAGGTAGTAATTGCAGCCATGTGGACCCCATTGCTTACGATATTTGTTACCTAAGCCCCTATGAAAATATTTGCAAATGTTATATCGTAGAATATCTCCTCAGTCATTTGTTTGACCTTGGTATTCTGTAGATATTTTTCTGGGTATTAATCTATATGTATGTTGGAAACAGTTTGACTTTTGTAGACTTACCAATGGGTAATTTTAAACTGTTTTGAAATAGGAGTATTTAATATTTAATATTTAATTTAATATTTAATAGAGTATTTAATAGACTCTTGTCCCTGATTAATAAAAATAATGATTAGTTAACAATGTCAAACCAAGTAAAAATGTCTCGCTCTTAGATTTTATTTTGATCATGTAATTTTTGTAGGTCAGCCATTACCAGCAGAAATGACACTTGCCCAGCTTTTAACTCTCCTCTATGACCGAAAACTTCCTCAAGGTTACCGTTCAATAGATCTTACTGTTAAATTGGGATCAAAAGTCATTACAGATCCAAGTTTGTCAAAAACAGATTCTTTCAAAAGACTGCACCCTGAAAAAGGTATGTAGATGGCACTCCTTTAAATTTTGCTGTTCATTGGTGACAAGAGGTCTCAGTCAGTAAAGTACTTGATGTGCAAGCATAAACATCAAGTTTGAGCTCCAGCATTCAAATGATAAAGCTGAGTTTGATGGTTCCTGCTTTTAATCCCAGTGCTGGACCAGCTATGACATTCACCAGCCAGCCCATGTCCGTTGAGTTACACAGCGAGCACTCCTTTAAGTCACACAGCGAGCACTCCTTTAAGCTGTGGAGCGTCTTGTCACCCTTGCTCTTTCTTTTTGTACAGTGTATGTTTTTATAAATGAAAGCACATTGTATACATACATAGGTCGTTTCTTACATACTGAGTTTTGTGTATTATATAGACCATGGAGACCTAATTGGCAGCTGTCCAGAGGATGAGGCTCTTACCCCGAGTGATGAGTGCATGGATGGAGTATTGGATGAGTCTTTGCTGGAAACCTGTCCCATTCAGTCACCATTACAGGTTTTTGCAGGAATGGGTGGACTGGCTCTTATTGCAGAGAGACTGCCCATGCTCTATCCAGAAGTGATTCAGCAGGTAAGCTAAGCCTCCTACCATGGTGCATTTTGGTATAGTGAGGTTTTCTGCTTTAAGTTACTTGCAATAACCTTTTAAGAATATTCTTGGCCTTATAATTTTTGATCATTGGATAAGTCACAGATTGGCTTTTATAGAATATATGAGGATCAGCTGGGAATAGGGAACCTCATTTCTTATGACTTTTCCCTTGATGTTAATGTTATGATCATCACACTAACATCCACTTTTCTGTATGTGGCTTGGATGTGGTTTTGATTGTGGTTATTGCTGTAAATGAGAGTAAAATAATAGTGAATCACTCATATTTATGCCTTATTTAACTTCTGCTCTTTTTGATACCATTTCCAATGTAGATAGTTTTAAATCATCATTTTAGCCCACATCAGTTTTATCTTGTCCCTGCCATTTGATGTTTGTGTTCTTTTCATGTTCTTTCATGTTAATGCAAAGTTTTCCCAATTGTCTCTGGAATGTTTTAACAGACATGGAAAAATCTAGTGGGTATCCTGGCATAATTTTAGCACTTGAAGAGCTTGGACAGAATGCCAGCTTGAGTTCGTTTTTGGGCTGCAGATAGCAATACCTTTTCTCAAAAAAAAAAAAAAAAAAAAAAAAGAGAAGAAACAAAACCCACTATATTTTTCTTTTGCATGGTTTGGAATACAGTCTACAACAGTGGTTCTCAACCTATGGGTTCTGTAACTTTTGGAAGTTACATATCAGATAATCCTGGCTATCAGATATTTACATTACAGTTCATAAAGGAAAAATTTTAGTTCTGAAGTAGCTCCAAAGTAATTTATAGTGGGGTCACGGCAACAGTAAAGTGTCACAGCATTAGGAAAGCTGAGAGCCACTGGACTAGGGACTACATCTAAAAATATATGTTGCATTGTATTGTCTTGTCTCTGTAGTCAACTATATAATCATTCTTTTCCCCCCATTTTATGGCTATGATAGTTTAAAGGGCTAAGAATAGATGTTTCAGTATGGAAACTCCCTCATATATGCATACATGAGTATATATGGATTTCTTAGATTGTGCCTAGAACATAGACTTTCCCTAGCAATATTGTGTTTCCACTATAAAAAACGGAAATTTTGGATCCACGAAGTTCAAGGGCAGGACCAAGAAATGTTCTGGAAAGTCTAGAATGACATGTACTAGAAAATGGGGGAAATTCTTAGGGTGATTTAACGATGTTAAAGGGATGCAGATGATTGCTTGAAGGAGAATCTTGTTACCAAATCTGATTGCACTAGGTCATCAAAATAAATAGATTTTAGTAACTTGTAGAGTAAAATTAGAAAGCAAATGGATACCCTATTAGAAAGAAAGGAATGGTTTCCTAATATTTCAGCACCAGGTGATACATATAGAAAGAACGGCAGAGTCAGAAAGTTGCCCTTGCTGACCACTGTCTACAGTTTCCTCCTTCCCTCCTTCCCTCCCTCTTTCTTCCTCTTTTTTGTTATTATTATGTATTGACTTGTTTCTCTCTTTTTCTTCCTTCATACTCTCTAATATACCCCTCTTGTTCTCCTTCAAAATCATGGCCTTTTTTCAGTTATTGTTATTATATACGTGTATGTGTGCATGTGTGTGTGTGTGTGTCTTCCTAAATATATAAATATAACTTGCTCAGTCTGTACAGTGTTACTTGTTTGCTTGCTCTCAGAGCTGACCGTTAACGTTGATAACTAATTGATCTGCTCCTCCCTAGGAAGACTGCTTCTCCCCTCTCAGTACTCCTTCCTGGCTTATAGTTTTGTGTGTGTGGTTGAGCCCTCACATGCCTTCCCCTGTCCAATTGGCGTGTCTGTTGGTGTTAGCCTTACTTAGCTCTGATTCAGGCAGTCATGTTGGTGAGACTTTGTGGGTATAGCGCTCCTAGGGACTTGCCATATGCCTCTGGGCTGTAATGAAAGCCCAACATTCACTTACACATATAGTCACACATAGAAATAAAGGGTCTGGATATCATTGCACGTTAGCACCACCTCTCTGGAAGTAGAGGTAAGCGGATCTCTTGAATTCTAGGCCAGCCAGAGCTATATATAAAAATAGATCCTTAGCAAGATGAATGAGTGAATGGGTTTGGTGAACTACAGGTTGTTGGCATGTTTTGAAGTCAGTCTGTCGTTATTTCACGGACTGTGAATAGGAAAGTGCTGTTCTGACATGGATGCTTGTGATGTCATACTCTTCTCGGTGTTTGTTACTATATTTTTAAAACAGAGTTCATCTGAAGCCCAGTATTGAATGAAGATAACACTTCTCTTTTTCTTTAGGTGAGTGCTCCAGTGGTAGCTTCCACCACTCAGGAAAAGCCAAAAGATAGTGATCAGTTTGAATGGGTAACCATAGAACAATCAGGTGAACTGGTTTATGAAGCTCCAGAGACTATTGCAGCGGAGCCTCCACCCGTGAAGTCAGCGGTGCAAGCCACTTCTCCCATCCCTGCCCATTCTTTGGCTGCTTTTGGATTATTTCTTCGTCTTCCGGGCTATGCTGAAGTGCTCCTGAAAGAGAGAAAGCATGCCCAGTGCCTTCTTCGATTGGTGTTGGGGGTCACAGACGATGGAGAAGGCAGTGAGTGTTTCCAGTTACTGCTTCCATTCATCCGCACATACACAAACATACACAGCACATACACAAATGGGGTGGATGCATTTGGCTAGAGTATTTCATCTTCTTAACTGTTGACTTTATAGTAAAGCTATTTACATGGTTTGTAATTTTTATTGAGGTTTTCAATATTAAATATGGTAATCCTAAGAAATTTTGTATTTATAAAGGAAGTTTATAAATTGCATTCAGTTTATACTAGGTGACATTGGAATTATGTAATCAGGAAGTAGGACTAGTTGCTGTAGTAGTAGGTATGAGAGCATACTGACTCTGACAGCTTAGAGGAGCAGCACTGAGTATTCTGGGAGCCTCTGAGGTGTGAGGCACTTTCTTACAGATGTGTAAGTGTGGAGCTGGATAGCAGTTTTGGGTGGTGCGCTGAAGGATAGGCAAAATTTAATTTGGGGAGAGTATTTCAGAGCAGAAGAGTTGCAAGCATTGAGTATATGGGCAGGGGGGAGCTAGCACATTCAAATCTGTATGAAAGGCACTTCTAAACAGTTGTGATGGGGTACGTGTTTTCAGTCTCAGAGTTCAAGAGCTCAGTAGCAGGTTTCCAAACTGCCCTTGACGATGTACTGGGTTTAGTGACAGCCTGGATACACGGGAGTCTGCATAGAGAAGCAATGAAAAGTGCTTCCTTTAAGAAAAGTTGTTATAGGATTATGAATACCAAATATTGATTAAACTATTATGAGCAATGGGGCCATAACCCCCCCCCCCCAAGAAAATTAATCTGGAGCACTGACTGTTCTTCCAGAGGTCCCGAGTTCAGTTGAAACACTAAACTTGGATCAGTGTTTGCAACAAGGCCAAAGTCCAATCTCCTGTACTGTAGAAACAAAACAAGGAGCTAGAGAAAAGCAAGAAGCATAAACCTGTAGCATTACTGTGGACAAAGAGAAGAGAGCTAAGATTATTACAGTATACTATATTATATATCTATTAAATATATATACTATATATTTGATACTGTTATATATAGTATATTAAACATATATACTATATATTTCATACTGTTATTTAATGTAATAAGAGATTGATTGATCGCAGTTGAGGTAGTAGAGGAAAGTTCATTTTCATTTGGATTCCTCTTAATTGTTCACTCAATAACATTTTACTGCTGATCGATCATAAGCAGCAAAGGGGAAAGAGTAGACTTGATGTTGCCTTAGCTTGCACACAGAAGTGCAAGGAATGGCTGCTGTAATGCATGATTTCATTTCTGCAGTACTCATTCTGCTCATATAGTGCTTTATTGCTTGTGTTTATCACATTCTGATTAAAGCAACGCAAAACTATTATACAAAAGAAAATCGTTTTATTTGTTATTGTTCATAAGAAAACCATTTGGAAGGACACCAGTTACTTTCTGATTGATGGTTGTAGGAAATTTCTTATTCCTTGGTGCACTTTTTATCTCAGTAGTGAGGAGATATAGGCAGAGACAAGCAGCTCTTTATGAATTGGAGGCTATCCTAGGCTACATAGAGAACCTTGTCTTCTAAAATTAAAAAAAAAAAATTAGATTTCATTTCACATTTAGTTCATATTTTTTTTTTTTTAAAGATTTATTTATTTATTATATGTAAGTACACTGTAGCTGTCTTCAGACACTCCAGAAGAGGGCGTCAGATCTTGTTATGGATGGTTATGAGCCACCATGTGGTTGCTGGGATTTGAACTCCGGACCTTTGGAAGAGCAGTCGGGTGCTCTTACCCACTGAGCCATCTCACCAGCCCGTTCATATTATTTTTGTTGTCGTTGATGGCTGTTACATATCTGTAAAATTTCAGAGCTTTTGTGTGTGTTGTGTTCCAGAGACTTTCTTGATACTTTAATAAAGATAACAGTCTCACAGTCACCCTGCTTTATAATAAATTTAATGATAAAACCTTACTTTGTTGTTATTACGTGTGACCCTATGTGTAAGCGCTTATTTTCAAGTGTCTTTAATTTTACCCCTCTTTTTTTCAAAGGTCACATTCTGCAGTCTCCATCAGCCAATGTGCTTCCAACCCTTCCTTTCCACGTTCTTCGCAGCTTGTTTAGTGCTACTCCCTTGACAACTGATGATGGTGTGCTTCTGCGGAGGATGGCACTGGAAATTGGAGCTTTGCACCTAATTCTTGTCTGTCTCTCAGCTCTGAGTCATCATGCACCACGAGTTCCAAACTCTAGCCTTAGCCAGACTGAGGTAGGTTTCATACAGATTTGCTAAGTCACTGGTTCTCAACCTTCCTAATGCTGTGACCCTTTAATACAGTTCCTCATGTTATCACAACCCAGCCAGAAAGTCATTTTCACTGCTACTTCGTGTTATTTCGCTACTGTTATAAATTGTAATGTAAATATCTGTGTTTTCCTACCTTTGGTCTTAGGTGACCCCTGTGAAAGAAAGGCTTGTTAAACCCTCAAAGGGAACTAGAGGTTGAGAACCACTGCTTTAAGTTATGAAAAATCTAAACTTACTTGATGAGAGTATAAAGTGAGAGTATAAACTCCAAATTTCAGAATTTAGATTTTATAATTACTATGGGACGTCTGAAAGAGAAACTATCACTTGTTTTCTCTGCTACCCTCCTAAGAAAAAAATCAGATTTACCCACCAGTTTAAGAAACAGACAGTGGGGCTACAGAGATTGCTTAGTGGTAAAGAGCACTTGTTGCTCTTGCTTTCAAAGGACCCAGGCTCCATCCCCAGCTTCCACATAGTGAGTGGTTTATAGTTATGCATATCTCTATTTCCTGGGGATCCAATGCCCTATTCAGACTTCTGGAGCCATTGAGCATAGCCATGCAACTCATAAATGGAGGTAAAATGCTCACATGGAAACAGAAACAAATAGATTTTAAGTAAGAGAAAGTAAGAAATGGCTAGTTAGAACCTCCCCACTTGTTAGGATGTGTTGACGTCCTCTTCTCATTTTAGAGAATCATATTATTGAATGGTAAGTTATATAATACAGTAAGACACCCTCACCCCACCCCCATCCCCAACCCCAAAACACACACATGCACACACACGCTGGCAAAGGGGGAAATAGTCCTTATTTAAAGTTCATTTGGTTTTGTGTATATATAAAAATTTGAAAAAAAAATTTTAATACAGTATATGAGATTTGTATACAAATACTGTTCCAGTGTTAAGAAATGCCTGCCAGTAAAGTCTTTGTGAGCCTAAAGACCCAAGTTTGAATCTTTAGAACCCAAGTTAAAAAGTTGGATGAGCCGGGTGGTGGTGGCACACGCCTTTAATCCCAGTACTTGGGAGGCAGAGGCAGGCAGATTTCTGAGTTCGAGGCCATCCTAGTGTACAGAATGAGTTCCAGGACAGCAAGGGCTACAAAGAGAAACCCTGTCTCGATAAACAAAAAACAAAAAAACAAAAAAACCTGGATAAGTTGACATTCTCCTTTGATCCCAGTGCTCAGAAAACCAGACGTTCTAGTAAAATTAAGCCCCAGGCTCAGTGAGAGATCTTGTCTCTAAAATAAGATGGAGAGCAATTGAGAATGTCTCATGTTCACTTGGATGTCCTTGTGCAGAAGTGTTTGTATTATGGTATACAGTGTAATGTTTCAATCGATAAATTTCATTGGTTATAATCAGAACACAGTAGCATTTTTATCACCTTAAACAGTTATTCAAAATGCTCAGGTTTTAAAAATGTACATCATTTGCTCACTTAGTCTTTCTGCCCTACTGTAAAATCATACTTATCTGTGTTCCTTCCCTGCTACTTTGTATTTTGTTTTTAAACCTTAGGAGGCTAGCCTGGGGGGGGTTATGCATGTTATTCATAGGTTGGGAGGGTAAGGCAGAAGGCTGTTTTGTGCTCGAGGCCAGCTTTGGCTATACTGACCAAAGCAAAACAAAAACAACCCATAAGCAAAAACAAAAAACAAGCAAACAAAAAAAAAAAAACAAAAAACAAAAAAAAACAAAAAAAAACCGTAACAAAAAGAGCCCAGCAAAGGGAATGACCTGATAAGACGGCTAAGAGAGGAGGAGCTCTCCATAGCTGTGTGAGTTTGGTCCCCAGCAGAAGGAGAGAACGCACTCCCTAAAACTTACTGTCTGACATCTGCCAGCGTGCTGTGGCATGTGTGCATCCATGTTTATTACCCAAACCGAGGGAATGAAAGAGTTGAGTGAGTAAATACAAAAATTAAAACATGACAATAGGAAATCCCAAAGAAACATTTTTAGAGTGAAAACTCAAGTTAGAACTTGCTATGTGGACCAAGTTGGCCTCAAACTTGTAGATCAAGGTTAGCTGTAGTGGAATTAAGCTCGGAATTAACTTTTAATTTAATTTAACTTTTTTTTTTTTTTTTTTTTTAGTTTAATTTAATTTAACTTTTCTGTGTTCTATCCCTACCTCCCTTCCTCCCTCCTCCCCTCCCTCCCTCTTACACTCATCCATTCATTCATTCATTCATTCATTCATTCATTCATTCATTCAAGAAAGGGTTTCTCTGTGTATCCCTGGCTGTCCTAGAACTTGCTCTGTGGACCAGGTTGGCCTCAAACTTGTAGATAGACGATAGTCCTGCCACTGCTGGATGTAAAGGGATGTACTATCATGCCCAGCCTACGATCGACCTCATTCTTGATTTGTATGGTTAATGTTTATATTGTAGTTTGTCTAATTTCTTGGTTCTGTGGTTTTTTCTATATGCCTATTATAGTTCACATTAAGGATTTATTTATTTATTTTGGTTTATGAGATGGGTTCTTACTCTTTTGTCCATCCCCCTTTTCCTAATTCATTCTCTCTCCCTCCTTTTTTTAACCTCCTTCCCACCTGTGTGTGTGTGTGTGTGTGTGTGTGTGTGTGTGTGTCTGTATGTATATATGTATGTATGTCTGTATGTATGTATGTATGTCTCTGTATGTGTGTCTCTCTGGTGTTCTTTGATTTGAGCATTTAATATTTTCAAATTTTCTTTATACAGTATGCATTAGTTTACCTTCTTGCAGCTGGAGAGTGTTCCCTTGATTAGTTCAGTGTATTCATTCATTGGCAGGCATTTAGGGTCTTTTTGTCCTTGGATTGTGGTGAATAGTACTGCTGTGTACAAGTGTGTACAAATGTTTATTTTAGCACCAGTTTTCATCTTGTTGGGTGTGTGCCTACGAGTGTCACAGTAGTTTTCAACTTTTAGATGAATGGTCAAATTGATTTTTATATTGTTAATCTTTTGGATAGTCCTAATGATAATTTTTTTAAAAAACAAATAATACCAAACACTAGTAATTTTCCTCTTCTTAAAAGCCACAGGTGTCAAATTCTCATAACCCTACATCAACAGAAGAACAGCAGCTGTATTGGGCCAAAGGGACTGGCTTTGGCACAGGTTCCACTGCGTCAGGATGGGACGTGGAACAAGCCTTAACTAAACAGAGGCTAGAAGAGGAGCATGTGACCTGCCTGTTGCAGGTATGCTCGTGTGTCTGTTGTGATTAGTACGGTGATTTACTCGGGTCATTAGGTGTTTTCTCTTTTTCCTTTTTGCTGAGATGTTTCCTGTTTTCTAGGCAGCCCTTGCACTCTGATCCTCCTTTCTTCACCTTCAAGTGCAATCATGACAGATGTGCTCCAGCATTGTTAGACGTGCTTTTGTTTTCTTCTCCGAATGCAGGATAAAAACCATGGCTTAAAGAATGGTCTTTTATGCTTGTAATTCTTAATATATTCCCCTCGGTTAGCTTCTCACCTCAGAGGAAAGTGAGGGGATACAGTTCTCCTTTGATTTAGAAACATAACATCTGCTAGTTACCCCGTTGTTTTAACGTAAAGCCTCTGACCTATGCTTACAACCCAGTATTTGCACTCCATTCTGCACTGGTACTTCATACCTGCTACGCATATACTGGGCAGCTAAACTGTACCTGTAGCTCACTTTCAGTTCAAATTGTTCTATACTGATTCCAGAATCAAGCAAGTTGAAAATAGGAGGGGGCATCTTTATATCATAGAAACAAATGAAATTGCCGTCATTTTGAAGTGTCATTTTGTACAGTTTTTTTGTTTTTGTTTTTGTTTTTTTAAAGATTTATTTATTTATTATATGTGAGTACACTGTAGCTGTCTTCAGACACTCCAGAAGAGGGAGTCAGATCTTGTTACGGATGGTTATGAGCCACCATGTGGTTGCTGGGATTTGAACTCCGGACCTTTGGAAGATCAGTCGAGTGCTCTTACCCACTGAGCCATCTCACCAGCCCATGCATAGACTCTTAATGTGATGTAGAGTATAGTCATTCTGTAGGCTTCTTATATATGAAGGGAATGGAATGATGGTTCTGCAGTTAAAAGCAGTTTTGTTGCTCTTGTAAAGCACTTAGGTTCAGTTCCCAGCACCCATGTAGTGACTCTCAGCCACCTGTAACTTTAATTCTAGGGTATCTGACACCCTCTTTGGTCCTCCAAAGGTACCAGGGGTGTATGTGGTACCCATATGTACAAACATACAAAACATTCATACACACAAAATAAATCTAAATTTCAAAAAAATTATAAGGAATTATTGCATGATTTAGAAATTTCACTATTGGGTGTGTGTATGTACATCTAATGGAAATAAAAAAATCCTGCTTGTGGACGTTGTACATCGTGGTGCGCACTAGGCTCCGCACCACGATGTACAACGTCCACACGCACTCTGTAGATGAGGCTGACCTCGAACTCAGAAATCCACCTGCCTCTGCCTTCCAAGTGCTGAGATTAAAGGAGTGCGCCTCCACTGCCCGGCGAGATCCTCTTGTTAGAGGTAGCCACTGTTAAATTTGGTGTTTAATCTCTCACTTGATTCTTTTCACTTGTGATACCATAATGAATATGCTATTGTTTTGTGTATATATACATATATAATTATAAATATGTGCATATATATTCTTTTATATATGCTATTGGTAGCTATAGTTAGTATTAGTTTTAGATTCTAACTTTTATTTGGAAATTTAAGATTAGTAAATACTTTTAGAAACATGGAGATTTATGCAAATACAATTTTGTTCACATAAATTCTGGACAATTCACCTTCTTTATTGAGTATGTTTAATGAATTGCTCTCCTACTAGATCCCTCCACTAATTTGGTCCTTTTTATAATCCAGAAAGGAAGATGCATTTCTCTTATATGTAAGGAGAAACATGTTTGTTTCTGGACATTCCAACAGATTCCAAACATAAGACACCATTATTTCACTGATCTGGCTGAGGTGATGTTATAGCTCATTTCCTTAGTGATCAGCAATCCTGAAGTTATTTATTTCTCATGTCCTTGGTGATCCTGAAGTTGGCCCTTTGCTATCTTTTAAGAAACTTCTGTTTAGATCTTTTTGTGTGTGTGTGGATTACATAGATTATGTTGCCATTGAGTTTAAGTAATGTAAGTCTCAAAGGGTTTGCGAAAGTATCACTTTCTATAACCTACCCCTTGGCTATTTGGCAGTTTATTTTGCTATGCATAGACTTTTTTTTTTTTTTTTTTAGATTTATTTATTTATTATATGTAAGTACACTGTAGCTGTCTTCAGACACTCCAGAAGAGGGTGTCAGATCTTGTTATGGATGGTTATGAGCCACCATATGGTTGCTGGGATTTGAACTCCGGACCTTCGGAAGAGCAGTCGGGTGCTCTTACCCACTGAGCCATCTCACCAGCCCATGCATAGACTCTTAATGTGATGTAGAGTATAGTCATTCTGTAGGCTTCTTATATATGAAGGGAATGGAATGATGGTTCTGCAGTTAAAAGCAGTTTTGTTGCTCTTGTAAAGCACTTAGGTTCAGTTCCCAGCACCCATGTAGTGACTCTCAGCCACCTGTAACTTTAATTCTAGGGTATCTGACACCCTCTTTGGTCCTCCAAAGGTACCAGGGGTGTATGTGGTACCCATATGTACAAACATACAAAACATTCATACACACAAAATAAATCTAAATTTCAAAAAAATTATAAGGAATTATTGCATGATTTAGAAATTTCACTATTGGGTGTGTGTATGTACATCTAATGGAAATAAAAGGATAAGACAAATGTGTATGTGTGCATGCGCATGCATGCACTATTTACAATAGCCAAGATGCAGCTTTATCATCTAAGATTTTTTTTAAAGTGGCATATGCTTCAACCATAACATATAACATTTTTTTATTTGCATATGAGGAACACTCCAGACTCGGGGAGTCTTGACACCCCCGCTGGCCTCTGATGCCTGGCACCCATATTTGGTCTGGGAGAGTTATAAGCCAGCCTAGTTTGCAGCAGTTAAATTATGAATTTCAAACTAAACAAAAATTGGAAGGATCCCAGCATGTATACGTGATATATTTTTGGAGATAACAAATGCTAATTACTCAGCCACTGAGCTGGTTCAGTTGGCAAAGACACTTGCTACCACACTAGAAGACCAGAGTGGAAGCTCTCTAAACTCCAAGCGTGCTCTCTCCCCATACATGCATTTGTTTTACAGAGAAAGGTGTGCTAATTATCTTTCTTTTGTTTTGTTTTGTTTTGTTTTGTTTTGTTTTGTTTTGTTTTTCTAGACAATGGGGGGGGGCAGATGCGAACACTCAATCTTGCCTGCCTGCCTGGCTGTCCTGGCTGTACTAGAACTAGCTCTGTCACATCTGGCATCGATGTCACAGAGATTTACCTGAATCATCTGTTTCTATTCCCACATGTTGTATGTACTTGTTGAATTACAATACTGAGCATAGTAAATAGTAACATATCCTAATAAAAAGGAATGATAAAAATTCCATTGAAGAGAAAAAGTGGTTATTTATGCTAGAAATGTCTTAGGTAGATAGAAGAATCTTGTATGGAGAATGTCTTCATGTTACCCTATACATTATACAATGTCAAAAATCTGTTTTGGGGGGCAGTGAGATGGCTCAGTGGGTAAGAGCACCCAACTGCTCTTCCGAAGGTCTGGAGTTCAAATCCCAGCAACCACATGGTGGCTCATAACCATCCGTAACAAGATCTGACGCCCTCTTCTGGAGTGTCTGAAGACAGCTAGTGTACTTACACATAATAAATAAATAAACCCTTAAAAAAAAAAAATCTGTTTTGGCCAGACTCATCATTTTAACTATCAGGTAACATTTAATAAGCCTGTAGTTACCACATTTGCCACCAGGTGGAGGTACAGTGTCACCTTCAGGAATGTTTAAGAACTTTACTCACATTTGAAAAACAGTACTTTGTTGTGTCCCCCTCCTCCAAAAAATAAGATAGTAAGTCATATGGCACATTATATTACTTGGTATTCAGTTAGTGGGGCATGCTAACAACCTTTAAAGTATTAGAAAGCCTTTACCTTTTAGGGCTGGTTTCAAAGTATTTTAGAGTCAAAAGAGAAATTGGGGTTATTCTAAGTTATTTGTGTTTGTGGTCAGGAAACTGCAAAGGAAGTTTCCCTCAAGGAGACACGGAGTCTAGACTAATGCCCTGTGACAATCTGTATTGAAATGAATGGCATCCATTTGTGAGGCTGCTCTTGTGTTAAGATGTCTAACTATTCTTCACTAGGACCTCGCTCTGTAGGCAGGCGCTCTGACACTCATGTCCCTCCCGCCTCGCGTCCTTCATCTGGGGCAGCAGGGTGTGCAACCATCCCTTCTACCCTGTTTCACATGCGCGTGAGAGACAATGAAGTATAGCAGGAGATGTGAGCAATTAAGTTGTCATAAGAGCTAGGTTTTACTAAAATGGGGTTTGTTTTGTCTTTAACGTTACAGTAAGGTTATATTCCTAGAACAGTTGTGAGGCTCTTGCAGGCAGTTCAGTATTACCAACCATCTTCCCAGGAGTGCTACATCTTTCATTGTTATACCAAGTTATCAAAAGAATCAACTTAGTGTTAGCTCACTGAATACCATCATCATTTTATTTCATGTCTGATTTCTGTCTTGGTATCCAATCTAGGATAGTCTGTTGTATATAGTTATCACATTTCTCCATTGTTTTGTGATGTCTTAGTATGCTTTTGTTTGTTATGATTATTACATTTGCCAAGAGAACTGGTTAGTTTCTTTCAAGACTTTCCACTTTGGGGGATTCTTTTATCCTCACTAGAGTAGAGTTATGAGCTTGGATAGAAAATATAAGAAAGGGCTGGTGAGATGGCTCAGTGGGTAAGAGCACCCGACTGCTCTTCCAAAGGTCCAGAGTTCAAACCCCAGCAACCATGGTGGCTCATAACTATCCGTAACAAGATCTGACACCCTCTTCTGGAGTGTCTGAAGACAGCTACAGTGTACTTACATATAATAAATAAATAAATCTTTTTAAAAAAGAAAAGAAAATATAAGAAAAATAGAATTTACACACCCAAAGAAAAGTGAATTCCTCTCCGCAGCAGCCAGTAATTGCCAGTAGCTCTTCAGCAGGGGTGGGGTCTCAGCAGTTCCTCCCACGGAAGTGCTGGGATGTTGAGTGAATATCTTATGCAGGTAACTGTAACTTGTGTGACCACATTATCTCAAGAGAATAGCCCATATATCTCTTCTCCATCTTTGCTGCTTACATTCTTTCTTCTGTCTCTTTCATGATGTTCTCTAACCTCAGGCGAGTCAATGAAGATGTCTCATTTAGAACAGTCCTTATTTTCAGCACTTTGGCTTGTTAGGAATCTTTACGTTTGACTGCTGCCTACTACAAGAAGAAACTTTTCTGACTGCGATTGAGAATGGCACTCGCTAATCTATGGATATAAACAAAATTCTTTTTAAAAGCCGCACGTTGGTGGCACACGCCTTTAATCCCAGCTCTCAGGAGGCAGAGGCAGGCGGATTTCTGAGTTCGAGGCCAGCCTGGTCTAAAGAATGAGTTTCAGGACAGCCAGGGCTACACAGAGAAACCCTGTCTCGAAAAAAC
>NC_034607.1:40879202-40881798 GCF_900095145.1 Mus pahari
CACTTGGGAGGCAGAGGCAGGTGGATTTCTGAGTTCGAGGCCAGCCTGGTCTACAGAGTGAGTTCCAGGACAGCCAGGGCTACACAGAGAAAACCCTATCTCGAAAAACCAAAAAAAAAAAAAAAAAAAAAAAAAAAAAAACAACTTACCAGTGTCTCAAAATATTGTGAATGATTTGTCTTTAGGAACATTTTGTTTTTAATCACTGTTGTTCTCGGGTTAACTAGCACCACTTTTCTAAAATTGCTTGAAGAATGGCTATTCAATAATTGATGTTAGAGAAGTTACCTCACATGAGGCAAAGAAGTGAATTCCAGCTGGAATGGGCCACTAAATTTTTAATAAATTGTAGTCTTGTGATTGTTATATATATACTATGAGATTACTTCATTGTTTCAACTTAAACGATATAATTGTCTTCATGCTGTACCCACAGTGGCTACTTTATCACTTTGTATATAATATAAGAAGATAGTAATTAGTACCCCCACTCTGTATCTTTCCTGAAATGGTGTGTCATAAACATGTGTGCTGGTCCAGTCCCCAGCGGTCAGGTCAGCACAGCATTGCTGTGGTTTATACAGCATGTGTTCTCACTTATGCTTTCTTCCTTTTCTCATGTAGTTCTGGACATGGCAAGACATGTGCCGCTCTATCGAGCTCTGCTAGAGTTGCTCCGCGCCATTGCTTCTTGTACATCTATGGTGCCGCTGTTGTTGCCTCTTTCTACAGAGAATGGTGAAGAAGAGGAAGATGAACAGTCGGAAAGTCAGACTTCTGTTGGTACATTATTAGCTAAAATGAAGACCTGCGTCGATACCTACACCAACCGCCTAAGGTACAGCACCGTGCTTATTCCTCTTGACCTTGCCTTTAAGCATTTTAAAAATAGTTCTGTTGTTAGTTTTTAGCTTTTCTTCTTCATTGACACACACTATTTAAACATACACACAAGCATACTAGTACACACAAGCAATATATCAGCATAAAGGAAATGTATACTTTGTATCTTAAACCTATGCACCTTTATCACAAAGCTTATTAGACATCCCCGAGAGTGATGTTATAGGTATAGGTAGTGAGTATTACTAAGTGTGCCGAGGCATAGCCATTATCCAAAGAAGGCTAATTTCCCTCTGCACTGATGTCAGAGATACCTTTAAGTGCCAATAAATACACTCTAATCATACTATTCTTATTTTTAATTCCATATTAAGGATATTGGATTTTACTTTGCCAATACAGTTTTGAAGGTTATATAAACCTATTCAGGTAAAATCCTAGTGTCCCATATGTATGTATATATTACTTTTGTCATTTAGATATATGGTTATAATTTATGCCAAAACCTTTCTTAGAAGTCAAAAGATCAACCATGATTTGTTGGAGTTACAGTGAAGCTAATTGCTTATGGAACAGAATTATTTTTAATTTACTTTTGGCCTGAGTTTAAACTTGGAGTTCTGTTTTGAAAAACTGTATAATCTAGAAAACCTTTCTTTCCCTTTTATGGCGTCAGTTTTCCTTACAGATGGCCTGGTTGTGGTTTTAAAACACTTATAATATTGATTCAAGTACTGTATTTCCTTTGTACTCAGTTGTTTTGCAAGAGTCTACAATTTAAATGTTACCAGTTTAAATAATTCCACTGAGTTGTTGCCAAATGAATAGTTTAAACTCAATGTGCTTAACTCTCTGCTAGGGCAGATACAAATAGCTATAGGTTCAACCAGGAGTGATTGCTACTTGTATTGTGGATTGCTACTTGTGAGGCCAAAGTACAAAGATGACTTGAAGCAAACCAGTCACCTAGGGCAACCAAGAGGGACTTTCTGTCTCTGGTTGTTGTTGTTATTAAAGACGACCGTCTGTGCTGCTCTTGTCACTGGGAAAGGAAGCTGTAAAGGCCGTCTCTGCTGATGACTTTCTGTTGTATATGAGGAAATAATGTTGTGTTGCTTACGTTCTGTTCTCCCCTCTGTCTCCAGTCTTTGACCGGGATCTAGGAAGACAGTCTAGTTCTGTTAAAATAGTGTGTTGCTACCATTGAACCAAAATATTAAATTGTCCAGTTGAAGTAGTGTCTTTAATTGAGCATCTTGTCCCCTGGGCTGTACTTAGTGTCTCTTATCCCTGTACTCTAAACATGGAGTTCGTCACTATTCTCTGTTACATACGAAAACAAGGATCTGCCTTGTGTTTCTATACCTTATTTTATATTTGGGATAACTATATTTGCTTATAACTAAAGAGTAAAAATAGCCGGGTGGTGGTGGCGCATGCCTTTAATCCCAGCACTTGGGAGGCAGAGGCAGGCGGATTTCTGAGTTCAAGGCCAGCCTGGTCTACAAAGTGAGTTCCAGTACTATACAGAGAAACCCTGTCTCAGAAAAAAAAAAAAAAAAGGTAAAAATATAAAATCTGAGCCAGGTGTGGTGGTACTATATGCTTTTATTCCTAACACTCTAGAAGTCAGATATAGGTCAATCTCTTTGGGTTCAAAATGCTATTTAAAAGTATCTTTCCGAGCTGGGCATGGTGGCGCATGCCTTTAATCCCAGCACTCGGGAGGCAGAGGCAGGCGGATTTCTGAGTT
>NC_034607.1:40881823-40887997 GCF_900095145.1 Mus pahari
AGTGAGTTCCAGGACAGCCAGGGCTACACGGAGAAGCCCTGTCTTGAAAAACCAAAAAAGAAAAAAAAGAAAAAGTATCTTTCCTTTAAACTGTTTTTATCCTTATTCTGTAATAACCCTGGGGGATCCTGTAAAAGACCTATAATAAGGAATTCTAAAATATTTAGGAATAAGTTTTTTGCAGTAATCGGTAGTTAGGTATACCTTTATTTTGTTTTTCTTGATTTTTTTTTCATACAAGTGTTATATAATTATTTGAATGGATTTTTTACTTTTTTATAAAATATATTTCATTAGGAAACATCAATTTCAGATACATAATAACTGCTTTTCTTTTCAGTTAATTATCTGGAAAAGTGACTCAACTAGAGGATGCTTCCTACTTCAGATTTAAGACTCATATAATAACAAAATGTACATGTGAAACCACAGTAACCGTTGACAGAGCTTGTTTCATTTTTTACTTTATCTCCACAAAGACCTATGCTGTGATTGGTTTTCGTAACTCTCCTTTACTGGGCTGTTAAGATGTGCAGATGATGCTTGGTATCCCAGTGGTTTCTGTTGTGGGGAAGGGTGTCTGGCTAGAACAGGCAGTCAAGGCTAAGTGTGCTTTCATCCCTACTTCCCATTCAAGACTGAACAGTTTGAATTTCACACAAAGAGTAAAATCTATTCTTCTTTAGTCTGTCAAGGGTTAAGACTTAAAAAACTGCCTGCCTTTCTTCTTTTCAAAATTTGTGTTTTGTTTTTTTCTTTGTACCAAGCATATACAAAAGAAATTGCATTCTGAGAATCTATGCTTTCAAAGTAGTTGTTGCACATAATAATTTTCATTGAAGTTGTATATTTTGTATGTGATACTTGGAATTTTTATTTTCCAATTGGGGAATAAAAAAAGCTGAAATAATTGAGGAGCTGCCTCTTAGCTGGTTGGGATAACCTAATTGAGATCCTATTTGAGCACCAATGGTTAAGCTTAAGTTCAATATGTTAGAGAATGAGAATGAGGTTTAGCATGTTCCTTATCCTAAGCCTTTTATAAAGAAGACATGAATAATTATTACTAAAAACCTAGAAAGGCAAGTCTGACTAATTTGTGCATTAGGACATCACAGTGCTTGCTGGAAGAGAGGTGTCTGTCCTTCTCGGAAAGATAATACTGCTCTAGTCTAGAGATTTTATTGAAGATTTGTGATTACCTAACAATAAAATTGGGACCTTTTCCCAAGGGGCTGATATATAAGTGGAGGAAATAATAGCCAGGCATTTAGAATGCATTTGTACACAGTGTACTAGACATACAGGGCACTGCAGGAGAACTAGCGTAAGCTCACGAGGAAAGAGGGATTGGAGTTGAGGGCACAGCTCAGGGACAGAGGCTCACCTAATATGTACCATGCTCAACATCACAACCCCTCACCCTCTCAAGAAAAGTAGGGCTTGGGTAAGTGCAGGATTTCAGAGTATGTGTATTTCAGACTGGAAAAAAATGTGCACACTGAAATAAATTATTTCATATGCTAGGAACCTAGGGTCTTTTGATGTGCCCTTAGATGTATATGAAAGATAAAACTAGAGAGAAGTCAAGGGAGGCTATATGATGAAGGGTCACAGATCACTCACCTTTAAAAGTGGTGATGAGGGCTGGCAAGGTCATTCCAGCAAGTATTTATTTCTAGAAAGATGTTAACTTATATTTTCAAAAAAGACAAGCATTTTTTGAACAGATTTATTATTTTTATTTTATGTGTTTTGAGTGTTTGCCTCATGTGTATAGTGTCTGCAAGATGTCAGAAGATGGTATTAGATCCCCTGAAACTGCAGTTAGTACATGGCTTTTAACTGCCATATGGGTGCTGGGAACCAAGTCCAGTCCAGTCTGAAGTTTTCTTAACTACTGAGCCATGTCTCTAGCCACACATTTTCGTTTTTACAAATAAAAAATGGGAAGAGTGAGACTCATCCACCAGCAGAGGTTTATTTAAATAGAAGTGTGTTCGTGCATGTAAAACAGCGGGGATTAATGAAGTGGATCTGTATTTATTTTTAGATATAAAGAACTCTGAAACATCAGTTGGTTTCATATAGTAAATAAAGTATGGTACAATTGTTTATTTTAATCAGTTCACAGTTGTTGAATGAATTTCATCTTTTTTTGTGTACTCTTGTAAACTCTAAGGCAGGTTAAGATTCTTTTAATCCCAGTCATAAACAAATCATATGATGGTTTGAATACTAAAAATTGCCATAATTTGCAGTTATCTGTAATTCCTGAGGTCCCCTGGCATATTTTTCATTACTATGTTTTGACTCTTAAGATGTTTACTAAAAAGTGAAAAACCACAAATGGCCAATATGTCTTTACAAGTGTTCGTCTTCCTTAGCTAACATGGGAATGTAAACAACTTTTGAGATGCCATCCTACTGCTGTTAAAATAGTGTCCTTAAGTCAAGGCCAGCCCTGTCTACAGAGTGAGTTTCAGGACTTTCAAGCCTACATAGAGAAACCCTATCTGTAAAAAAGAAAAGAAAAGAAAGAAAGACAACAAATTCTAATGAAGATGTGGAGACAGGGAAACCCTCATCCACTCGTGGTGAAAGTGATGACATTATTTTGGGACTCCATACGGAGGTTCTTAAATAGATAAAAGTAGAACTACCATGTGACCCAGCTGTGCTACCCCAGAGCATGGACCTCAGAGACTGTCCACCCTCCTACAGAGGTGCTTGCACATACATACATGTGTGTTGCTGCATTATTCATAATAGCTGGAAAATTGAACCAGCTAAATTAATAATGAAAATGTAGTGTGTGTGTGTGTGTGTGTGTGTGTACACATACGTACGTACATACATACATACATACATACAATGGAATTCAATTCAGCTCTGAAATAAAGGAAAGCTGTGAGATTTGCAGGAAGATAGATGGATTTAGGAAGGAGAGTAAACAGACTAAGAAAGACAACCTTTGTGATTTCCTTCATATAGATTATAGTGTTTAGTGTTTATATGTATATAAAGTGGGTCTGAGTTGTGAAATGAGACCTGTCTGTTATGTGACAATACTTTCCCTGGGGAAATGGAGCATACACATCTACTCACCCCAGATAGCCCACAGCAGACCAAACTATAGATGCTAACTACCAAAGACCAACTTGGTAAACCATGAGTTTAATGATTTTTTTTTTTTTTTTTTTTTTTTTAATGCACATTGGTGTTCTGCCTGTGTGAGAGTGCCAGATCCTCTGGAACTGGAATTCCTATAGCTGTGAGCTGCCATAAGGATGCCAGGTCCTTTGGAGGAGCAGCTGTTCTCTTAACCTCTGAGCCATCTCTCCATCCCTGAACTCTTAAGTTTTTGGGGGGTTAATTACAAGAATATGGGTGAAAGGTTACTTACAGGAGCAAAAATGACTCAAAGACAGCTGCAGCACCAAAGCCTACCCCAGCATGGGTAACAGCTCATAAAAGCTAGAAAACCTGGCACACACTCCCTGCAGGCAGCTCAGTGTGTATTCAAGATTTCCTGGTTCCTCAGTTGACCTAAATCTCTTCCAGTTAGCTGGTCTGGCCTCAGAGTCTTGCAGTTTGGTTGTCTGAGTCTTCTTTGCAACTCAGCTTCTCTCAAGAGGCCTAGAAAATCTGGTCAGTTTCAGGAACTTCCTGAAGCTATTGTTTTTCACCTTTCTGCTTAAGGAGCTTTTTTGTGGGAGGGAATGTTTTAGTTGCAGAAGAAATTGTACAAGACTAAGAGAAGGGGAAGAGATGCTGAGAAAGGGGAGGGAGTGTAGAAACAAAATGGCTCAGTACATGAAAGTGGGAAAAGTAAAAACAAGAAATAGCCTCTGATGCCATTGCTTAGTATTTTAAATGGGGAGAATTAGTAAACTAAAGAATTACTTGAGGCTTTACCAAGAGCTTTCCTTTAGTGAAGCGTGTTCTCGTTCTCTCTCTCTCTCTCTCTCTCTCTCTCTCTCTCTCTCTCTCTCTCTCATTAGTCTAAAACTTTGTTTTGTTAAGACAGGGTCTTGAACTCATTTAGGAGATACCCTTGCCTCTTTCTCTTCAGTGCAAAGATTCAAGATGTGCCACCACACCCAGCAAATTTCAGTAGCTCTAGTTGTATCATAATTAGTAGAATACCAAACCATATTTTTAAGACTTAATATTTTGAGGCTAGAGAGCTAACCCAGTGGTTAAGAACATTTTACATTTTTTGCACTGGGTGGTAGTGGCTCACACCTTTAGTCCCAGCACTCAGAGGGCAGTGGCATCTGGATCTCTCAGTTTGAGGCCATATTTGTCTATACAGTAAGTTCTAGGACAGACAGAGTTACACAGAAAAAACTTGTTTCAAAAAAAAGGGGGTGGGGACATTTATTGCTCAGTGGAAGGAGGGCACTTATTGCTTACTGAGAGAGAGAGAGCCAGTCTAGCTCGCACGCGTGCGCGCGCGCGCGCGCGCGCGCACACACACACACACACACAGCCATCTGTAACTCCAAGTCTAGTCAATTTGACACCTTCCTCTGGCCTCTGTGCACCAGACATAAATATGTTCCACATATATGTATACAAAGTACTCATAAAATAAATGAAGATGTATAAAAGAAGAGCTGGATGATATGATGCATCTCTCCTAGGTACTTAGAACACTGAGTTAGGAGGTTTGCAGGTTCAAAGTCAGCATGAACAACATAGTAATGCATTCTGCCACCTTATCATCACCCCTCAAAAAGAAGATACTCTGTCCCTTTAATAAAAGAACGTGTAGGGTAGATGGTCTGACACATTATGCTTTTGTATACATATTATTTCCACTTGAATGAAAACATTATTGTCTAGTGTAAGATTCATTCTGTTACCTACACAATGTCTATACTATGAAGATATCTTGGATCCCTTTGTTTTGAATGAGAACCTTTCATCACTTGTTCAGAGGCAAGAGCAAATGGATTGTTTTATCTCTGCAGATATTAACTATTGTACTCTGATAGCCAAACACTAGTCATACTCTACAGTCAGGATTTCATGGCTTCACCAAAAATTTGAGAGACAGACTTACTGCTATTCAAAATTAGGTTTAATTGCTACAAGAACAGAACACTTGTGACATTCAGTATAGGATGTTCTGGATTTAAAACTTTTCTTTGGCAATCCTCAAATAAGAATTCTTAATTTCCACGTTTCTTAGCAATCTCACAGTATCTTCCTAGTGAAAGGAAACCCTCCACACTTGAATAAAATTTTGTTAGAAGTACCCCATTCCTTTAGATAGATAGATAGATAGATAGATAGATAGATAGATAGATAGATAGATAGATAGATAGATGGATTATTTGACCTACTCTCTGTAAAAGAAAAAAAAAAAAATCTGATTCTCTTATTTAAAGGTTCCTTGACCTTGTAAAAGTTCAGAGCTCCTCCACTCCCTATCTTCTAATGAGTTAGGTTTCTGTTGCAAAAACCACCCAACTTTTTCTTCTTTTGCCTCTATTCATACTGCGTGAAAGTCCTGATCCCTTAATCAAATAGCATTCGACAGAGTCCCATCCTTAGTCAGTCCTTTAAAATGACTTTAGGCAGGTTTGATTGTTCTCTTTAACCATGGTGTCACTATGTAGTCCTCGATGACCTGGAACTCACAGAGATCTACCTGGCTCTGACAGCTGTCCCAGTTAATGTTGTAAACAGTAAAGCTGGTGTTTGTCTCCCCATCCTCCCAACCCCAGCTGAGGACTAAACCCAAAGCCCTTCCTTCCAAAAGCTAAACCCCTCAACGCTAGTGTTTCTTTTTTGGTTAAGTTGGGTTGTCCCCTAGTAAACTGGTGAGTTGTTATTTGTGGCCTCTTCATTTGGCAGTCACACACAGTACCACTACTGTAGCTGGCATTGTTCAGGATCTGATATTCTGAAGCTAAACGTTCCTGTGACCTAGCTCCTTGTGCTGTGTTTAGGTGCCTCCCAGTCCTGCTCACTCATTCTTCCTACTGCGTGGAAGCTGGCCCCTCCCAACATTCATTTAGATCATTTAAAAATTAAGCTGGCGGGCTGGTGAGATGGCTCAGCGGGTAAGAGCACCCAACTGCTCTTCCAAAGGTCCTGAGTTCAAATCCCAGCAACCACATGGTGGCTCACAACCATCCGCAATGAGATTTGACTCCCTCT
>NC_034607.1:40889512-40892559 GCF_900095145.1 Mus pahari
ATAAAGGAATGGATACCAAAAATATGGTACATTTACACAATGGAGTACTACTCAGCTATTAAAAACAATGAATTTATGAAATTCTTGGGCAAATGGATGAATCTGGAGGATATCATCCTTAGTGAGGTAATCACTAGATATGCACTCACTGATGAGTGGATATTAGCCCAGAAACAATTTGCAAAACACAAGAAAACCAAGAAGAAGGAAGACCAATGTGTGGATACTTCATTCCTCCTTAGAATAGGGAACAAAATGCCTGTGAAAGGAATTACAGAGACAAAGTTTGGAGCTAAGACGAAAAGATGGACTATCCAGAGACTACCCCACCTGGGGGATCCATCCCATCATCAGCCACCAAACCTATTGCATATGCCAGCAAGATTTTGCTGAAGGGACCCTGATGTAGCTGTCTCGTATGAGGCTATGCCAGTGCCTGGCAAATACAGAGGTGGATGATCACAGTCAGCTATTGGATGGAACACTTGGCCCCCAATGGAGGAGCTAGAGAAAGAACCCAAGGAGCTGAAGGGGGCTGCAACCCTGTAGGTGGAACAACAATATGAACTAATCAGTACCCCCAGAGCTCATGTCTCTAGCTGCATATGTAGCAGAGGATGGCCTAGTGGGCCGTCATTGGGAAGAGAGGCCCTTTGGTCTTGCAAACTTTATATGCCCCAGTACAGGGGAATGCCAGGGCCAAGAAGTGGGTGGGTAGGGGAGCAGGGCAGGGGGAGGGTATAGGGGACTTTGGGGATAGCATTTGAAATGTAAATGAAGAAAATATCTAATAAAAAAAGTTGAAAAAATATTAAGCTGGCACTTTAAAGTAGAGAGAGTTTAAGTAAAACTAAAAAGAAGTATTGTTAAAACCTAAATTTTTAAGTTAATCATGGGACATCTCTCGCATTGCTCTGTCCTTGCCTCACTTGTGGCCATGTTTTACCAATTACTTTGATGCTTTCTGGAGACATTGGAAGCCAACACTTCTAAAGTAAATTTAAAAAAAAAATCTTATTTACAAAAAATTTACTTTTAATCTTAATTTGCTCTAATCTATAATTGTTGGCTAAGGACTTTACACTTAAGAAAAGAAGTACAGTGTACAGATAAATGTAGTACTAGTTTCCAGTAGCGCTACACCTTTCAGGCAACTTCTTCCCATGGCTGTACTTTTCAAATGCTTCTTTCAGCTTTAGGCTTTAGGAGATTAAACAGTTTTCCATTTTGCACTATCAAGAAAATAGCTATTTGAAGTTGTCTTCCATTTCTGAATTACAAAGCCACATAATTCAGATAGTATATTCAGAGTAATATCTGACTTAATTTTGGTAGTAGTGTTAGTAAAGGCCATTACTATAAGTGTTGAGGTCTGGACTTTTAAAAAATATATATAACATCTTTGTTTATTTTGTGTTTGTTTGTGGGTGTGAATGTGCCATGGTAAACATGGCAGTCAGAGGGTGATCTGCGGAAGAGAGTAAATTCTTTGTTTCCACAGTGTGAGTTCCCACTGTGCAGCTTAGATGAGCAGGCACAAGCCAGTTCCTTTACCAACCAAGCAGTCGCACTGGCCCCAGAAGCCTTGTTTTGTTTTATTTCTGTGGTTTTGTTTTGTTTTTTAAGTCTGCCCATTTTGCTCACATCCTAGTTCACATTTTTTCCATGGAGCCAACCTTACTTATTAGCTATTTAGTTGGAATTCACAGTGTAGAGGCAAATGTATACAGATAATTTTTTGTAATAGTAGAAACTTCAGTTGCTTCCTCGTATTTCTTCAGGGCAGTGATCACAACCAGATTCAACGTATGCACAAAGCAGCGGATGCCATGGTAGCGGCCGTCGCTGATTGCTCTTACCATGTTGGATCCATTGTCAGTCTCAGAGACCTACTTCCAGCTAGGTGCCTTGAACTCAAATAGCTTTTCACACAGACTTCAGGATGTGAGCTAAGGTATGGCCGTTTTTCATGAGCTGGGCCTACATATGGGTTGACAGTAATCTGCAACTTGTGTAGAACGGCAAGGGACTTCTGTCAGACAGTGAGTGGCTGCAATCACTGATAGGCAGGTAGCACTTAACCTTTCTCTACTCGAAAACCCTATCGTCATTTGGAGGTTTTTTTTTTTTAATGTAAGTTTTTGACAAAGCAAGTATCTAAGTCTTTGATAACCTATGTAAAAGTCTAAAATATACCTTTGTGATGATTCTACCGTCATCTTCAATGTGAAGTAATTGTTTTTATGAACTCGGTGTAAATTTTCTTAAATTTCTAGATTGTTGAACTGCTTTTAAAGTTGGTTTTAAAAAAACATAAACATAAAACTTACTATCCTGCTAATACTCTTATAATAGCCTACCAGTAATCTTCCTCTAAAAATTGCGTTTAAGAAATGAGTATTTATGCCCGGGAGTAGGGATTAAAGATTAGTGGCTTCTCCAATATAACCTTCATGTCAGACTGGAAAATACAATAAAGCACTTATTTACATTGATGTAGTTCAGGCTCCACATTGAAGGATTTTTTTCAAAAAGAATATACATTTCTGGAGAAAAAATGAGCTTTCCTTTCGTATCTTCCTTCTTAGCTTGGTGAAATGCATTAGACTGAAATCTTTTCTAAATACAGTAGATTAGCGACTTAAGACCTAAGTATCATCTAATTTTTTTTTTTTTTTTAGCTAAAAACAAATGTTTTTCCAAATAACTTCCTGCTTCCTTTTTATCCAGTGTCTTAGTAGCTCACTATTTAAGCTTAATGAGAATTAGTTATAATTGGGAAGGGAAAATCTTTGTAAACCAAGCGTAGTTATTGTAAAGAACCTTTCTACAGATCTTGACCCTTAGCATTTGAATTGGCTACAACTTTAGATAGCTACAGACGACAGCCTATTTGAGTTTTTCCACAGGAATCGTTTCTTCGTTAAGAAATGGCCAGTATTGGGCTAGAGAGATGACTCAGCGGTTAAGAGCACTGACTGCTCTTCCTAGAGGTCCTGAGTTCAAATCCCAGCAACCACATGGTGGCTCACAACCATCTGTAATGG
>NC_034607.1:40892754-40897701 GCF_900095145.1 Mus pahari
AGGAAGGGAGGGAGGGAGGGAGGGAGGGAGGGAGAGAGGGTGGGCCTGTATCACTGTTGAGCTGTAAGCTAAATTTTACTTCAGAATTACAAGACATCATGTCTTTGGTTTACTCTAGAAGTATAGGTATCTGATATTTCAGCTTTAAACCCTTGCCTGTTCTCTGCTTACTGGTGAACACAGGTGTACTCATGTATATGTACATGCATTGAGATTGCTACTGAAGTACTGTACAGTATCAACATATGCTAAGTTATTTTCTGGGTGACAAAAGAAAGTAGCCATTTGTTTTCCTTGACTTCTTATATGTGAGGAAAGACAAGGACAATGATCCAGTGACACATTTTACTTTATTAGTTAGGTCACCTTTCCAGGTGAGAGATTGTAGACACGTTTACTATTGTTACATGTGCAGTTTTGACATATTAGAACCAAATTGAGAGGACATGCCTATGTGCTCTATTTATTTGCTTCTGCTCACTCTGAGAGCCAGCAGCTTCTTAGTTTACTATTTCCTGTCTCCCTGTAGGAATGGCTTTTGAGAAGGTTTGCCTTGGTGACAGGTTCATTTTTGTCTGTACATGGCATATTATGTTACATTCTGCAACATTCTAAATTTAAAAATTTATCCTCAGCCAGGCAAACTAGTTCATCCTTTAGTCCCAGCCTAGGGAGGCAGAGGTAGGTGAGTCTTTTGAGTTTGAGGTCAGCCTGGTCTACAGAGTTAGTTCCCGGACACCCAGTGCTCCACAGAGAAACTTGACTCAAAACAACAAAGATTCTCTATGGCTTCATGCCTACTTTGTGTGAAATATTTTAATATAATGGTAAAGTCTTTGTGTTGGTAGGTATTTATGTAAAAAAAAATGCCATACAGTTTAGATTTTGCCTTCAAAATCTGTTTTTATTTATCTATGTTGTTTGTTTTGAAACCTCTACTGAGTTAACAAGAATAAGTTATTTTGAAGAGCTAAACTATAGTTAATTATTAAGTGTCAAGAGTTGCAATAGAAGAAAAAGAAATAATTTTTATTTTTAGTGACTCTTACACTGACCTGACACTGTGCCTTGTACGCTGAGCCTTTGCTGTGACACTGTGCTGTTATGATAAT
This sequence comes from Mus pahari, assembly GCF_900095145.1. Classification (NCBI taxonomy): domain Eukaryota; kingdom Metazoa; phylum Chordata; class Mammalia; order Rodentia; family Muridae; genus Mus; species Mus pahari. Next base: position 40,893,867 of record NC_034607.1, read on the forward strand.
TTGATACAATGTTGGGTCATTTTACATCCTGAAAAGAAATAACAGAGTGATCCTCTGTACTCCCACTTGGTGTTAAAGGTGTATGGCAGCTACACATGTTGTCTTGTGAGAGACTTACTTGTGGTCCTACTCTGCTCTGAAATAGTAAGTTCTTTTGTTCTCAGAAATCAGCATACTCAGTGAATACAAGTAGTATTTTAAATTGCTCCATCCTTTTGACTCTGAGGCTTTATAAGACAATAGGTTGTTCGTTCACCACTGGAGTGTGAATGGTTCCTTTACCTCTGAGAACTTAAGAGTTAAGTAGTTCTAAGTGTGAGTCTAAGGGCATAGCCAACATTTGATTGCTTAGCCTAATATTTATGTAGTATTTCTGTGTGTGTGTGTGTCTTTTAACTAGATAGGAATAAGCTACCTACACGTTTGTTATCTTAAGCATTAATCTCTGGCTTCCAAAGCAGTAATGACCCTGACTAGCCTCCCTGCTCAACCCATGGGACAAATGTAGCACATAGTATGTCAGTTTTCATTTCTGATGCTGAATTCATGTATTTTTATTTTCAGTTTTAAAACTTAATTTTTCTTGCATTTTTTTCCATGTTTAAAATCAAATTCAGATCTAAAAGGGAAAATGTTAAAGCAGGCGTCAAGCCGGATGCACCTGATCAAGAGCCGGAAGGACTGACGCTTCTGGTCCCCGACATCCAGAGGACTGCTGAGATCGTCCACGCAGCCACCACCAGTCTGCGGCAAGCGAACCAAGGCCAGTAGTAGTGTTTTATATGATTTTTTTTTTTTCATTGCATGAAATTACTTTTTTTTTTTTTTCATTGCATGAAAAATGTTTCATTTAGTAATTGAGAACTGTCTTTTTTTTCCTTATTTTTCAGGTAAGTTCTTAAACTTACATATTCGTTGCCTGGTAGGTTTTGTTCTTTGTCAGGTTTTAGTTAAGAATATTTCTTGGGACTAGAGAGATGGCTCAGCAGTTAAGAGTCCTGGCTGCTCTTCCAAAGGTTATGAGTTCAGTTCCCAGCAACCACATGGTGGCTCACAACCATCTGTGATTGGATCTGATGCCCTCTTCTGGTGTGTCAATGACAGGATGCTCATATAAAATAATATATATCTTAATAAAAAAAATTCTTGCTGTAGAATGTGCATCTTGGCTAGGTGTAGTGGCACATCTTTAATCGCATCACTCAGAAGGTGAGAGCAGATGGATCTCTGTGACTTAAAGGCCAGCCAGTAGCAAGTTTTGGGCTAGCCAGGGCTACATAATGAGACCCTGTCTCAAAGAAAAGAACCTAAAATAAGAATTTATTTCTTCTGTATATGCTAAGACTAACTGTAGTAGCTGGAGAACTTACATATTAGTTACTTTTCTTCTTTTCATTGAAAGTCCTGGAATTGGAAAGCCTCGTTTGTTAGGGAGCAGTCAGTTGAGGCTGCTGCACATGGTGGTACACACGGCTGTGGTCTCTCTCTCCAAGGTGATAAAATAGGGAGTCTGGTAGAAATCTGGAATATGAAACCTACACATAGAAGAGGATTGTTCTTCAGCTTACTGACACAGGAGAGTGCAGAGGGGGCTGACTGAGAAGGAGGGATTCATCTGAGCGGGAAGAGGACTGAGGGCAGTGGGATGTGATCAGAAAGTATTACTGTACATGACAAAACACATAGGCTGTATACCCTGAAGCAGCATTCACAGATGCTGATGGAAACATTTAAAAATGCATATTTATGTTATTTATCTTGTAATATTACAGAGAAGAAACTAGGTGAATACGCAAAGAAGGTGGCTACGAAACCCAAACCCCTGTCAGTATTAAAATCACTTGAAGAAAAATATGTGGCTGTCATGAACAAACTGCAGTTTGGTAAGCAGAAGTTTCTCTTTGCCACACTGCTATTGGCCTCTCCCAGCAATGCTGCTCAGGTGATTTGAGGAAATGAGAGAATTCTAGACTTGAGCTAGGATGGTGACACTTCCCTGGGCTGCTTCTACACTAGTGCCTGAGGCAGAAGAACTGTGACTGTGAGACTAACCTGTGTGCTGTTAAGATGCTGCCTCAACAATTACTCTCTTCCACTCTCACCTAACCCCTGTATGTGTGTGTGTGTGTGTGTGTGTGTGTGTGTGTGTGTGTGTGTGTGTGTGTGTGTAATGTTTGTGACCCGATTTCTACCTTCTGCACACACATGAAAACTTCTGCCATGTCTGTTTTGAGATGGTTATGTTTAGTCAGCATTCTCATCCTGATTTCAGCACGTGACTTGCTTTCACAAATAAAAGCACAAGAGATCTGCAGAGCATATAGACGATGGTTTTCTTTTGTCATTCTGCAGTACTGGGGTTGAACCCAGGAGCTCATGCAGGCTAGGGATCTGCTCTGGCACTAGGCAACACCCCACACCCTGAGACATTCCTTTCCTCTAGGGGACACAGAGACTAAAGACTTCTTCATGACTTTGGTATCATAACAACTGTTTGTGTTCCCCACTTTGGTCTTCTGTCTCCTTTTAGATACATTTGAAATGGTTTCTGAAGATGACGATGGGAAATTGGGTTTTAAAGTAAATTACCACTACATGTCTCAGGTGAAAAATGCCAACGATGCCAACAGTGCTGCTAGAGCTCGCCGCCTAGCTCAAGAAGCAGTGACACTTTCAACCTCACTGCCTCTGTCATCATCTTCCAGTGTCTTTGTACGCTGTGATGAGGAGAGACTTGACATCATGAAGGTAGAAACCAATTTTTCCCCACCCTTCTTATTTTTTAAATTTCAACATAAATTCTGTTGACCACTTGAGGCAGCCATAAGAGGCTGTGATGTAATGTTAGTTCAGGGTGTGCAGATGTTGGTTCAGGGTGTGCAGACAACATGTCAAGACGGTACCAGAGGAGACGCTGCTCATGTGTTTGCTCCCTCACAACTTGAAGCCTGCTAGCAAAGGACTTAATGCTGCGTAGGCGGAGGGCAGAATTACAGAATAGTCATCCCAGACGCCACATTCTTACCAGAAAATGTCTTTTCTCTTAATTTATCAGCAGTTTGTGGTTTTAAATATCTAAGTTTTATGAATGAAGTATTAGCAATATAATTTGTACTTTTCTGTTTTAACATTGTGATCTGTCGTATCTTAAAGTCTAAGAAAACTCTATCAAGAAAAACTAATTTGATATGTACTGAAAAAATGTCTTTCTGATTTAGTTCATATATCAACTAGTTCATCTTCCTCAGACAGCTAAAAGAATTGATCTGTTGACTTCTGAGTACTGTCCTATACATGTAAGATCTTCAGCTTAGAACCTCCAGAATAAATCAGTTATAGTAAGTGGTCCCCACATGCAGCTCTTAACTGCAGGTGGTATTGTATCCTTTAATTGACTCAGAAGAAAATTTCTCACAAAAAAGTTCTTTATATTTTAAAAGAAGTTCAAAATTCATGTAAACTTTCTTGATACAAATAAGAATTAATTTTTTGAGCAATCTGTCCTCTAACTCAGAGCCCTGCCTGCCTCTGCCTGGCACCACTGCCTGGCAGCCACACTACTCTTGATTCTAAGAAGAAGCCTTTTTCTAGTCCTCTGTGTATGTTTGACTTCTGATTCCACTCTTGCAACACTTGCTGTGTTCTTTAAGATGCTCGTGAGGGGGCTGGTGAGATGGCTCAGCGGGTAAGAGCACTGACTGCTCTTCCAAAGGTCTGGAGTTCAAATCCCAGCAACCACATGGTGGCTCACAACCATCCGTAATGAGATCTGATGCCCTCTTCTGGAGTGTCTGAAGACAGCTACAGTGTACTTACATATAATAAATAAATAAAT
>NC_034607.1:40898496-40926006 GCF_900095145.1 Mus pahari
TGTAGACCAGGCTGGCCTCGAACTCAGAAATCCGCCTGCCTCTGCCTCCCGAGTGCTGGGATTAAAGGCGTGCGCCACCACGCCCGGCCGAGAATAGCAAATTCTTAACATGGCCTTTTTATCAAAGATGTGGCCAAAGTTTGCCTTCCTTTTCACTTTTATTTTCATCCAATTTGACATAGGATGTTATTATTTTATTCTTATTGATTGATAAATCATAAAATTGAAATTAGATTTATAGATTTCTTGCAGAAAGTTTAACAGAGGCACCATTTATTTTCCTTGAAAAAAAAAAAAAAAAGAGCAGGTTTTCTAGAACAAAGTTGAAGTAGCCATGTTGGCTTTTCTTAATAGACCCTGAATCCCAAGTAATATATAAAATAGGATTTTGTTTAAGCAGTTCGTTCTGTAGTGCTGAGTGGGTGAAGAGATGGAACACCATAATCCTGAGCATTAGTATTTTAAGAGTCTTTGATGAATCACCCACACAAATATACAGTTTAAAATTACTTGATATTATGTGGTGGCACATGCCTTTAATCCCAGCACCTGGGAGGCAGAGGCAGGCGGATTTCTGAGTTCGAGGCCAGCCTGGTCTACAGAGTGAGTTCCAGGACAGCTAGGGTTACCCAGAGAAACCCTGTCTTGAAAAACCAAAAAAAAAAATTACTTGATATTGTCATTCTGGGATCAGATGGATGGCCTCCTGTATGTTGATTAAATACTCTCTGTGAGTAGTGTAACAGGCCTCTAGTCACTGTCTTTAGACAGGTGACTCACAACCGCCTCTAAAGTCCCAGCTACAGGGATCTGATACCCCTGGCACCTCCACTCATATGCACACATGTATGCACACACACAGTTCAAAAAGAAACCTTTAAAAACCTTTAAAAGAAAAAAATCATTGTGTGGCCTCACAACTGCCTGAAACTAGGTTCCAGAGATCCAACACCATTTGACCTCGGTGGACTGACACATGCATGCATGTGGTGTTGGTCAGATGGCTCAGTGGGTAAAAGCACTTGTGACTAACCCTAACAACCTGAGTTGAGTCCCTGACCCCTCATAGTAGTAGAAGAGACCAGACTCTTCCCCGACACCATGCGTGCCTACACATACCTACACATGCCTACAAAGCAATACATTTCCCCCGAAAGATTCTGGGTTTTACAAAAGTCTCATTATTCATTAAGATATATGTTATGTCGGACTAGTGACATGGTTTATTGATAGCATGCGTGCTTAACATACACAAAGCCTTGGTTTAAACTCCGCTGCTGCATTGACTGGGGATGGTGCTGTCTCCCTTCTGCCCTACCACTAGAGCAATGGAGGCAGAGGGTCAGAAACTCAAGGGCATCTTCTACTACAAAGCTAGTTGAGGGCCAGCCTGAGTTACATAAGCAGCCTTGTATCAACCAACAACAAAAAATATATGTGTTATTTATGTAGATATGGATGTAATCTGTGTGGAGTTTTTCTTATGAAAAAACTATAATTCCACAAGGGTGTGGATCATATCTGAAGATGCAGTGGGCTTTTACAGACTTAGATAAACTTTGACATGAGAGCATAATATTTTGTTTCCAGCTGAGACAGTTTGCTATAAATTCTGTTCAATTGTGTCTTTTCTTCTTAAGGTTTGTTTAAGCATCCTGAATACATGGCATGGAAGACCAGAAGAGAAATGGAACCCTCAGACATCAAGCTTTTTGCAAGTAAACAAAGTTTTATCTGACAAATTTACTTACACCCTAAGATCTGGGGCGGGGGGTGGGGGGTTAGTGACGAAAATAAACATCGAAAACTGTTTTAGAGGCAGGATATAATAGGTTAAAGTCTCAAGTTTTGATGCAAGATAAGCAGCCTTGTCAAGATCAAGTCGTTTCTTAAGTTCTTAAAGTGCAGTATGCTGCAGTAAGGCGATTTGGGTCTGTCTCCTGTCTTGTGAGTAGAATTTAATACACTATTGCTACTACACACTTCTTCATGTATGATATGGTACTAGTTAGAGTTTTTACTTAACTGATACCTAAAATTAATGCCCTGAAATTCATAAAATTTAAGAGTTGTAGTTTACTATCAGGGCATTTGGTACATAAGATTTAAAAATCTTCAAAGCTTGCATTTCTGTAAGTTAGTGAGTGCATAAAATCTATTGTATAATATCTTATTTCTGATCATGTTTTTACTTTATAATAAATAACTCAGACCCTCAGCTACAGGTAGAGTGTAAGCGTATCGAGGTATGTCTTCACTAGAGTACTGTCCGTTTAGGAAACACAGACACAGTACTTAGTCGCGGTTGTTATATTATACCTTGAATTCACATGTACTATTTAGTGCTTAAATGTTGTCCCCCTTCCCGGTTTCCCCTCTGCAACCCCCCATCCCATCCCCCTAGCCTCAATGAGGGTGCTTCCCCACCCTGGCATTCCCCTGGCATCGAGCTTCTACAGGACCAAGGGCCTCCCCTCCCACTGATGCTAGATAAGGCCATTCTCTGCTACATATGCAATTGCAGCCCTGGGAGCTCTGGGTGCTCCAGTTAGTTGATATTATTGTTCTTCCTATTATTGAAGGTTGCAAACTCCTTCAGCTACTTCAGTCCTTCCCTTAGCTCTTCCATTGGGGTCCCCATGCTCAGTCCAATGTTTGACTGTAGGCATCCACATCTGTATTGGTCAGACACTGGCAGAGTCTCTCAGGGGACAGCTATACCAGGCTCCTATCAGCAAGCGCTTCTTGGTATCATCAATAGTGTCTGAGTTTGGTATCTGCAGATAGGATGGATCCCTAGATGGGGCAGTTTCTGGGTGGCCTTTCCTTCAGTCTCTGCACTCTCCTCTTTGTGCTTGCATTTCCTTTAGACAGGAACAATTCTGGGTTAAAATTTTAAGTTTTTTTTTTTTTTTTCTTTTTTAAATGTTGTTTTGGTTTCAGTGTCAGTTTCTTGTTTGTTTGTTTGTTTGTTTGTTTGTTTGTTTGTTTTGAGACTGGTTATCACTATGTTACACTAGCTGGCCTGGAATTCAGATGTCCTCCTTCCCTCCTCTTGGGTGTTGGAGCTAAAAACTGTACCACACCTGACTGAAAGTAATTTGGAAATTATATTTGGGACTACAACAACTCATCTAAAAGCGATTTTTTGAAAATAAGTTGGGTCTTAAATTGTAGGCTTGTATTAAGAATTTGACTTAATTCTTTTCTCTGCTTTTGTAGAAATTGAATTATATACCCTATTCTTATAAGTAAAAGAGGAAAAATATTTTAAAACAGCAAATGAGCCAAACAGTGGTGGCACACGCCTTTAATCCCAGCACTTGGGAGGCAAAGGCAGGTGGATTTCTGAGTTTGAGGTCAGCCTGGTCTATTGAGTGAGTTCCAGTTCAGCCAGGGCTACACAGAGAAACCCTGTCTCGAACAAACAAACAAACAAACAACAAATGATAGAACTAACCATGTTTTAAAAGCTCTCTGAGGAGTCTCAGATTTGAAATAGAAGAAAACTCTCCTTTATTGACAAGTGGATCAAGGACCGCAGCATAAAGCTGTATGCACTAAATATCATAGAAGAGAAAGTGGGAACTATTCTTGAAAGCTTTGTTATAGGAAACAAGAACAGAATACCAGTGGTCTGCATAGCTCACTCCAGGCCAGCTAGAACGACACAGTGAGACTCTGCCTATAGGTAGGTAGGTAGACAGACCGACTGACTGACTGACTGATTGTTTATAAAACATGATATTTTTGTGTAGCTAACTTTGTAGAGTTTTTTGTTTGTCTATCATTTTTTAGGCTAGGGTCTGTGACTTTTAACTCACACCATCTTGGAGTTCACTGTGCAGCCTCGGTAGTGTGTATGGATATTTTGCCTCCATGTCTGTATGTCCACCACATACATATGCTGAGAATCAGACATGGGCCCTCTAAAGGAAAGAACAGCTCTCTCCAGCCCCCAATAGCAGTTTTATTTGTTTTGTTTTGTTTTATACCAGAAACTGTGGAAACATGCTTATAGAGACTCCTTGGAGGTGAGGATAGCAGGATAGCAGTTCATTTGCAGTAAACCTGTCTCTTAACAACTTTGGCTCTCCTCTGTTCCTCAGGTGTTGGTTTCTGTCCAGTCCCTTATATTAGTAGCTGAGCCTTACTTCAATGAACCAGGATACGAACGGTCTAGAGGCACTCCCAGTGGCACCCAGAGCTCTCGAGAATACGATGGGAACATCCGACAAGCAACGGTTAAATGGGCTATGCTAGAACAAATCAGAAATCCTTCACCGTGCTTTAAAGAAGTATGTTGGATAGAGTTAAGTTCTTCTAGACATTTGAGGCTAGGTTGTTAGTATTATATACTGCAAATTTACAGAATTGATATAACTAGCAATTAATCCTGATGTCATTAATAACAAAGTGCAGATAGTAAGGTTTAAAACCACGTATCCTGACAGACACCAGACTTTAAATTTTTCTCTGGAGCCGGGTGTGGTGGCACACGCCTTTAATCCCAGCACTCGGGAGGCAGAAGCAGGCAGATTTCTGAGTTCGAGACCAGCTTGGTCTACAAAGTGAGTTCCAGGACAGCCAGGGCTACACAGAAACCCTGTCTCGAAAAACCAGAAGAAAAAAAAAACTTTTCTCTGGCATGATTGTTTGCAGGTATACATTTGGTGAGTAGATATTTAGTACTGGCTCAGTGGGTAAAGGCCCTTTCCTTCAAGCCTACCCACCAGAATTGGATTCCTGAAACCACCTACATGATAGGAGGAAAACTAATGCCTTTGTGGTATACATGTGTACCCACAATAAAAAATAATGTAACTTATAAATTAAAAAAAAGTATTTAGATCTCTATGCAATCTCTTTTAAAGATTTTTTTTTTTTAATTTTGTGTGGGGTGGGATGTGTGTGCACATGAGTTCAAATGCCTAGAGAAGCCTGACTTAACAGGTGGGTGGGAGCCTACTGACATGGTGATGAGAACTAAGCAGATCTTTTGTAAAGCTATATACTCTGAGCCATCTCTTCAGTCCCTGAGTTCTCTTTGAAAGACAAAATGTTTTCTGCTGCCACTGTGTTGAAAACCTTTTTTCTTTCTTGTTGATTTATTCCCATTTGTTTTATGTTGCCTTATAAGTGTGTCCTGTGCTATCAGGATGGGATTACTTCAGTATCTGGAGTTAGGTATCCTTTACCATAGTGGAATTGAGTATTTCAGTGTGTGCCATCTGATGTCCCGAGCCGAACTTGTAATGATGGAGAACACAGGCAACCAGATTTTCTGGACAGATAAACATTGCACTGTCTAAAATTTTTGTTTTAGTAATGCCATAAACTTTGACTTTTTGATGTGTAGACATGCTCTGTTGTATTGTTTTTATTTTCAAGGTTATACACAAACATTTTTACTTGAAGAGAATTGAGATCATGGCCCAGTGTGAGGAGTGGATTGCAGACATCCAGCAGTACAGCAGTGATAAGCGGGTGGGCAGGACCATGTCTCACCATGCAGCTGCTCTCAAGGTGAGCTTAGTATGAAGTCATTGACTCAGGTGTCCCCAAAGACCTGAGCCCAAAAATGTGACAGGGTTCAGGGGTTGGCAAGGTATTGGGTCCATGGAGTTCATTTAGTTTTGTTTTAATTTATTTATTTACAACCCAGTACCAGCCCTTCCTCTCCTCCCAGTACCCCCTCATGTAAGTTCTCCCCCATCCCCCTTAGAAGGAGAAGGTCCCTCTGGGTATCAGCCCCACACATCAAGTTGTTGCAGACTAGGTACATCCTCTCTAACAGACAAGACTGTCCGTTTAGGGATGTGGGATCCACAGACAAGCAGGCAGGCAACAGGCTCATGGACAGCCGGTGCTCCAGTTGTTTGGAGTACCTGCATGAAGACCAAGTTGCTCATCAGCTACATATATGCAGGAGGTCTAGGTCCAGCCTGTGCTCTGTCTTTGGTGGGTGATTCAGTCCCTGGGAGCCCCCAAGGTCCAGGTTAATTGACTCTGTAAGTCTTCCTGTGGAGTTCCTGTCCTCTTCAGATCCCTCGATCTTTTCCCCAACTTTTCTGTAAGATTCCCAAGCTCCATCTGATATTTGAGTGAGTCTCTGCATCTCTTTTCCATTGGCTGCCAGGACAGAGGACAGTTATGCTAGGTTCCCGTCTGCAAGCATGACAGAGTATCATTAATGGTGTCAGAGATTGGTTCTCACCCATGGGATGGGTCTTAATTTGGAGCAGTCATTGGTTAGCCATTCCCTCTGACTCTGCTCTATCTCTGTCCCTGCACATCTTGTAGGCAGGATATATTTTGGGTTGTAGGCTCTGTGGATGGTGTGTTGTCCTTATCCTTCCACTGGGAGTCCTGCCTGGCTAAAAGAAGCAGCCACTTCAGGATCCATATCCCCTGTGCTAGAAATCTCAGCTAGAGTTACCCTGTTAGACTCTCTGAGACCCTCTCTTCATCCCAGGTCTCCGGCACATCCTAGACATTGTCACATGAGTTTTGTCTTTAATCCTTTAGCCTTACCTTATGCCTCTTGCCTTTCTTAATTTTATTCCTTGCTATTGGTATGAAGAAGGTACAAGATGGAGGGCCTCTAATAGCTGGTTGGGAATAACCACTGTGAGAACAACAAGATTTGTGGAAGGTAGGCAGTTGTTTTTACTTGAGCATTCCCTGAAGGAAATGAAGATTCAGTGGCTTTGCAGAATTTTTCCCATACGTGGGAATCATTCTTTGTACAGCCACCCATTTTGCTACTTCCAAATAATCATTTTATTGTTTGGTCCTTTTATTCTCTGCCAGGTATCTATCTGCCTCCTGTGCATGCAGTATTCTCCATCTCTCCTGCCTCCTGTACATGCGGTGTTCTCTGTCCCTCCTGGTTCCTTTCCTCTTTGTTTTTCAGTCCTTGAAAAGATGGAAGTGGTCAGTTGTGGTGGCTTACACCTTAAATCCCTGTACCTGGCTGGGATGGGTTCCCAGATAGCCAGTGCTAAGTACTAAGACCCTCTCTCAAAACAAATACATAGCTGATAATAAGAATGCTAGTTTTGAGCCAGGTGTGGTGGCGCGTGCCTTTAATCCCAGCACTCGGGAGGTAGAGGCAGGCAGATTTCTGAGTTCGAGGCCAGCCTGGTCTACAGAGTGAGTTCCAGGACAGCCAGGGCTATACAGAGAAACCCTGTCCAAAAAAAAAAAAAAAAAAAGATAGTTTTTCAGGTGTGTTTTCTTTATTTTTCCAGTACAGAAATATTTATGAGTGACAAATAGTATGATATCTGGGATTTGCCTCCAAATAAGGATGGATGAACTCAGACCAGCTAGGGATTGGTAGTTACTGAAACTACCAAGGTTCTGGATCCATGTTCATTGATTTTTCTACTCTGTCACTCTTTTATCCAGTTAAGGTTTTTACATTATGGAGACTTTAGAGCCACGACTGGCCATACGTGTCCTCCGTCCCAGCACTATGCATCTCTGTACAGGTGTACAGGAGGGTAGGAACTCAAAACTACCCTTGGCTAGTGAGGCAGCTGTTTGAGGGGAGAACACTTTGCTTGATCTATGCTAGTTCTGTTATGTCTAGTACTGGAAGCCAGTTTGTGTTCTGTACCTAGCAGGAGCAAGGACTTGTGCATGTATAAATGTGTAGGTCTCTTCTCTCTCCTTACACCATGCCTGCTGTCTCCTCTCCACTTTTGTTTCACTCTAGGTTCACTGCTGGGGGCCTTCCTCAGCCTGACACCCACTGAGGTTACTCATGACACCCCCACACACACACACACTTACTCATGCTTCCCTCTTCTAGTCATCATAAACTGTTCTCTTTCTCCCTGTTCCTTGTTTAATTTCTTTTCTCTTTTTTCTGAGATCCAATTTATATCTGCCTCCCTTTCTCTTGTGGTCGTTGGGCTTGAAATGTTAGACATTTATTCATAAGACAAACATGATTCATAAGACAAACCTAAAAGTCATGGATCTGAAAAAGGGACTGGTAGGGATGAGGCAAGTTTGATAGGGACAGGGGGGAGGGGGGAGAGAACATCGGGACTCGTACATGCATGAAGTTGACAGAAAAACAAAATCAATCAATCAGTTAAAATGGGATTCTTCAAACCCGTTTCCTTCAGCGTCTCCTGACTTGTGTTACTAATGGTTTCTCCTAGATGCCCTCGTTAAACATGGAGAGCAAGACTGTGCCTTCTTTTAGATCGATTCTTTCAGCGTTCTACACTTAATTTCCAGACTGCCCTTTTCGCTCAGATATGTAGCTATTGCTTAACTCCCTTCAACTAGTTCATGTGCTAAGTGGGAGACCCTTCGGTCTTATCTCTTCTTCCTGGTGCTCACCAGATTGCTACTCCCTGGATAAGTGTTCAGCTGCAGCTTTGCTCACATATCTCTTCACCACCTGCAGTCTAGCTGTGACTGCTGCTCTGCTCTGTCACTTCAGCATTGGCTTTTACTGAAATCATTTTATTGTATTATTTTGAAGGATGTTTTTTATTTTTGTTTGTTTGTTTCCTTTGTACTCATGGCTGGCCTGAATCTTTTTTTTTTGTTTGTTTNNTTNGTTTTTTGTTTGTTTGTTTGTTTTTTGTTTGGGGTTTTCGAGATAGGGTTTCTCTGTGTAGCCCTGGCTGTCCTGGAACTCACTTTATAGACAAGGCTGGCCTCGAACTCAGAAATCCGCCTGCCTCTGCCTCCCAAGTGCTGGGATTAAAGGCGTGAGCTACCACGCCTGGCGGCTGGTCTGAATCTTAACTATGTACACCAAGATGCCCTCAAACTCAGATTTGCCTTCCTCTGTCCCAGTGCTGGACTTAAGAGACATGAACTACCATGTCAAACTACTCTATTATTTTTCTGTCACTCTGACTTGCAAGTCCTTTATTTCCAAACTGGTGAAGGTTTTTATTCTTTTAACTACATTTTTGCTGAAGAAGGCTGGTCAAGGATGGACGTATAACAGCTTGAGTTCCTAATAAGAGTTCTAGTTAGTATACCTCTACTCCCAAGTTCTCATAAGAGTGGGATGTTTCTTTCTCCTTTCTTAGTCAGGATTTTTATCACAGTGGAAAGAAATCAGTGCTGGAGAGTTTTTAAGTTTCAAGTATGACAATACACTTTAAACCCATGTAAGTGGCTGATAATGTATGATGGTCTCAACCTTTCTCTCTCCATTCCACCTTCATCTAGTTCTCAGGCTTCACACAAGAGTGTCTGCATTGTGCCCCTTGCCCTTGTTTAGTTAGTGATTACCAGAGCATCTTTTACATGTAAAGATTGTTCTGTGGAAACTGCATATTACATGTAACTGCATAGTGCGTAGTGGGGCTTCCGGATGGTTCAGTGACTAAGGCATTTGCCACCATGCCTGATGACCTCCACCACGCCTGATGACCTGAGTTTGATCTGAGACCCATGCGGGGCACAGGAAAAGACTGCTTCAAGTTGTCTTAAGTCTTCTCCGTGCAGTGCCTATACAAATACACCCTCAAAATCAATGTTTTTAAATTACTAAATTAATTTTCAAAATCAGCTACTTTTAGTCATCATAAACTGTCTTTTGAAAGACTTCAGTGTGCTATTTTCATTCATAAGCATCCAATCACTCTGAGCATCTTATATTCTAAGGTAAGATGTGATAACACAATTATTTAGTCTCTAGATATTATTTTTTCTGTGTTTAAAATTTTAAACTGAATGATAAAATTACTTCTCATGTTTCTTCTGAGTTAGAGCGAAACAGTGTAGAAACTTTTGCCAAGTTTACAGGGGGCCCTGCTATTGAAACAGGCTCGTTTCCATTTGCAAAAATAGCAATGTATGTGTGGGCTGTATTTTGTAGTTTAGGTTTTTGTTTGGTGGTTGTAGATTATGTGGTGTGTAGTGTCTTCCCCCACCCACCCTCTAAGTACTAAAGGTCAAATCCAAAGCCTCGCACATGCCAGACAAGTGCTCACTATTCAATCAACACCCAATCTGGGTATATTTTAGTTTGTGCAGTTGTCCTTTTCAGAGTTGGCTTCTTGAACAGCACAAAGAATTACTGTCTTTAATTTAAAAGAATATGTATATCAAACTATTGATGTTTGTAAGTCATTGGTGATGCTGATCCTGTGCCAGGGTCTGAGGAACTATACTGTGTTCTTGAGGAGGGGGAGTTTAGTCTTTTGTACCTGTATAGAATGTTACTTTGAACTTCTCAGCATCTGGAATTAATTTTTAAGTTTAGGAATTTTGCCTGCATGTATATGCATATAGGGGGTTGTAAGCCCTGGAACTTGAGTTACAGACAGGTGTAAATTACTATGTGGGTGCTGGGAATTGAACCTGGGTCCTCATGAAAAACAGCCAGTGCTCTCAACCTCTGAACCATCTCTCCAGCCCCTAGTTTGGGGATCCTTGAGAGTTTTGTTTACTGTGTGTTTTAAATGGTTGCCATAAGAAGACAGTAAAGATTTGTACACTTGATATTGAAGTCTGCTAAAACCAAGTTGTCTCAGTGATAGGCAGGAATCACAGTGTTCACATTTCTGATATTACAATTTTCTCCACCTAGCGCCACACTGCTCAGCTCCGAGAAGAGCTCCTGAAACTTCCCTGCCCTGAAGGCTTAGACCCAGACATTGAGGATGCCTCCCCGGTGTGCAGGGCCACAGCAGGTGCTGAAGAGACTCTAACCCACGACCATGTCAACCCCAGCAGCAGCAGAGACCTCCCCAGTGACTTCCAGTTATGAGCTGCAGTGATGTGGATTTCGTAGACACAAAGGCTTCGAAGCACAAGCCAAATATGTCAATATTTGTATGTAAGAAACTAATTATGTAATAGGTAATGAAACTGAAACTATACTATGCCCTTAAGGAGATCCAGTTTAATTCAAGGTGATCTTTGATTTACCTGTACAAGAGTGTAAACTTTTTTGTGCTTTTATTTTTCAATTGTGAGAACCACTGATTGGTATGTTCAACAAATTTGTGTATACAAAAAAATGGATAAATCACTGATCTATAAGGGAAACTACCTTAGGAAAGAATGTTTACTGAATGTTTATCTCTTTTTTTTTTTTTTTTTTTTACTGTAGAGTGAGAGGTTGTTAACAAAGAATATATATTGGTCATTCTTACAACTACTATTTAAAGTCAGCAACTTTTCACTGAATTTGATAGATTTTGTTTGGCCATATCTTCATGCTCATATTTGATTTCTGAAGACTTCCTACATACACTTTAATAAAAGTTAAACAGACATAGCCCCCTCTTTTTTGATTTACTGGTACATTTTTAAGTAATAAATCTGCCATAAAATGCACTATAGCTGGAGACTTGCACTTGTATGGATGAATTTATTACATTCAACATATTTAATTTTATGCCTTCTAAGATGCAGAAAAAAATAAATGAACATGATTTTATTCTATGCCAAACATTTGGGCCTCTGAATGTATCCATTATTTGAATTTAATATATGAAAAGGTATGGTCAATTGGAAAAGTCGCTTTAAACTGTTTTCCTCAAGGGCTCCTCTTACTCCTGGACTGTGTGGTTCTGTTCCTGAAGTCACATGTATGTATCACCACGGAGGCTCTGTAGAGGAGAGAGGCTGGGCCTCTCTGGTGCTGTTACAGTACATTCTGTACCTGCCATATGGGCTCGTTTTCATGCAAATTCTTCCTAGAGCCAATAAATAAAAATGTAGGTGAATTAGTATGTCGTGTTTCTAAAATAGTTGCCATGGTGTGCAATGGTATTTCTACAGGAAAACTTTTTGAGACTTGAGCGTGGGAGAAACGAGGATGTTTTTGTAAGACCAGTTATCGTAAAGAAAGCTGAAAGCTGCACGCAGTAGCACACAGTTATAATCCCAGATGGGACAGTCTTTTCTTCACATTTCACGATACAGCAGGACCAGGGCTATGCAGAAAGACCCTGTCTCAAGAAAGCAGAAAAAGGAAGAGCTGACGTGACTTAATATTTGTATAGAGGTGGCAGCCTGGCATGGTTCCTTACACATCCCTGCCTGGGAAGATTGAGGTATAGAGTTTGTTCTGAAAATACAGTATGAGACCCTGCCTCAAAAATTGGGGTAGGGAGAAAGAATCACAATTTTAAGTATTGAAGATGTAAAGAAAAACGGAAAGCAGAGTTAAGGAGCATGTATGAGGCCCCAAACTCTGTAAACATCATGAGCAGAAGGCAGCTGGGCAAAGCAATGTCTGAAACAATTGTTTTAAAAATACAGTTTGCAGTTAAGCTGCACCAAAATGACAAGGTGGTAAAGTAAGTGTATGTCAAGAAAAACGTTGTGTCATATGCAGACATGCTAGGTAGAATCTACATCTAAAACTGTCGTTAATAGGAAGTTAACACACTTAAAGGTGGCCCAGTGGATGTGAAGCAGTTGCTGAGCTAGGCTGTCAGTTCAGATCCTCCTAAGTCAGAGGTCTGAATGGACAGTACCACTCGTGTCTCTGCCTGAAGAACAAAGTTCAGTACCAGGACCTACATGGGAAAGGAAAAGAACCAGTTCATCTAAGTCGTCCTCTGTCCTCCACTCTCATTCCCCACCTCACACATCTCTAAAAGATCAAAGCTGGATAGGGTGGCCTGCATTTTTAATATCCCAATTCCTATTGCGGATGGGAGGTGAAGACCAAAGAGTCACCCCACTCAGAAGGTGGCGGGTTGGGTAGCCTTTGTATATATGACAAAACTGCCCAAACAGTAAGACCTGAAAGTAATACTTAAAAAAAGATAGTTGATGGTGGCACACCCCTTTAATCCCAGCGCTCGGGAGGCAGAGGCAGGCAGACCTCGGGGTTGGAGGCCAACTTGGTCTGCTTAGTTCTGGGACAGCCAGGGCTACACAGAGAAACCCTGACATAGGGAAAAAAGAGAACTGCTTCTGACCTTGTCACAGTGTGTGCACATGAAACACAGAAAGTAAGTGTGCGTGCGTGTGTGTGTGTGTGTGTGTGTGTGTGTGTGTGTGTGTGTGTGTGTGTTTCCTTTGGTTAGTGTTAGTTTGGTTTTGTGTTGTGTTTCTAATTTGGTATGAATGATAAAAACTACTGTCAAGTCCATTTTTTTTTCATCTCCCCTGATTGTTAGAAATGGGAAAGTGTTAGAAAGCAGCAGTACCATTATCAGAGCCAGTAAATGATTTACAAACCCCAGAAGGCAGAGGCAGCAGGTAAGATAGTTCAGTGGGGAAAAGTGCCTATTGCCAAGCTTGACAACCTGAGTTTGGATCCTAAATGGTGGATGGAGAGAACCACCTTTCATTCTATGGTTTGTGCAGGCATATCAAGGGTTGAGATAATGGGGAGCAGATTACATTGAGATAAGTGTATGTGAGATCCGGCCCAGCCCAGGAACATTCAAGTGTTCTCTTTGTGTAAGGTATGAAGACGAGGCAACTGTGGTAAGTTCTTTTGAGAGTTATTTACAAGGGTCTGTTGGGAGCATGGGGAGAGTTGTTTAGGACTAATACTGACAGGTATCGAAGTAATGTAAGCAGGAATACTGAAGAGTGCTGATAAAGTGTTGGAGAAGTAGCTGCTGTCAGGCTGTTGGGCATCCTGAGTAATTTGGAAAGCTCTCAGGCAGCTTTGACTGGGGTCATAGCATTCTGCCTACTGCTGTGACTCCAGAGTCTGTGTGATAGATTATCACCTTAGGCACAAAGGGTGGACAGGAGAAGGTACTTGACAGAGCTTGGAGAAAGGCATATATTTGTTGATAAGAGAACAAATTCCATTTCTGAGCTGAGAAACTAGAGTAAAGAAAGGGGCAGAGCAAAACAGACCATGTGGTTCGAAGAGTATGAAGAACTTTGGGTAGTGGGGATGGTATAAACTAGTTTAAAGCAGTGGGTTTCTGATCTGAAATTACCTCTGTAGAAGTTGTGTCTTATGCCGGGTGTGGTGGCGCACGCCTTTAATCCCAGCACTTGGGAGGCAGAGGCAGGCGAATTTCTGAGTTCGAGGCCAGCCTGGTCTACAAAGTGAGTTCCAGGACAGCCAGGGCTACACAGAGAAACCCTGTTTCCAAAAAAAAAAAGCAAAACAAGAAGTTGTGTCTTCCTCTGGTGTGTGCCCCACCCACCCACCATCATGCCTGTTTGCAGCCCGGTCTCTACCATTGAGCTATATCCCAGCCCCAAAGGAATAGCTTGTTCTTCACAATTTTTAGTTTTTAAAGGCAAGAAAAAGACCATTGAGGAGTAGCTGCCAGCAGCAAAGAGACCTGGAAAACCATTACAGCCCTCTCTAGGGGCTTGAAACAGTAGAGTGCTGAAGAGCACGGACTGCTTTTACAGAGAGGACCAGGGTTTGATCCTCAGCACCACCTCGGGGCTCACAGCCATCTCTTAACTCCAGTTCCAGGGGATCCAGTTCTCTCTTGCGGCCCTTGTGGGCATACATGGTGTATATACTTGCCTGCAGGCTGACACTTAACACATATAAAATTAAAATCTAAAGTAGAACAAAATAAAAATTTTCTAGCATCAAAGTCAAAATCTTGCATCAGACTAAGGTATAAAATGATTATTTTTTTGGTCGTTGTTCTCTAATAGGTTGACTTATGTGGGATAAAATTAACTGAGGTGAGATATTCTAGTTAATGTGCCTGATGTGGGTAGCAGTCAGTGGTAGGGGGCCTTTAGCATATACTAGGTTCAGCATTGCCAAAATAAGCAAACAGAATTGTGTTCAAATTCACCTTGTGTACTTAGGTCACTCACTATAGATCAGTAGTGATTGGGAACCTGACTTGGGTAATGCTCATTCACTCAGAGCTTGTTGGCTCTGCCTCTGCCTCTGCCTCTGCCTCTGCCTCTGCCTCTGCCTCTGCCTCTGCCTCTGCCTCTGCCTCTGCCTCTGCCTCTGCCTCTGCNCTGCCTCTGCCTCTGCCTCTGCCTCTGCCTCTGCCTCTGCCTCTGCCTCTGCCTCTGCCTCTCTGCCTCTCTGCCTCTCTGCCTCTCTGCCTCTGCCTCTCTGCCTCTCTGCCTCTCTGCCTCTCTGCCTCTGCCTCTCTTCCCAGAGCCCATGCTAACTTAACTGGTAAATTTCTACAGATACATTGTTTTGCCATACTCTGTAGTTTGCCCAAATTAAAAAGACTCTTAGACCAGTGGTTCTTCCTAATGCTGTAACCCTCTAATGCCTCATGTTGTGGATACCCTAACCATAAAATTATTTTGTTATTTCTTTATAACTAATTTTGCTACTGTTGTGGATCATAATGTAAACATATGGTATGCAGGATATGCAAACTCAGGGAATCTTGACACACAGATTGAAAACTACTGCTCTAGGGGTCTGAAGAAATGGCTCGTTGGAGCACATGCTCCCCTTCCAGAGGACATGACTGGCTCCCAGTAGCCATGTCAGATGGCTCACTACTGCCTGTAACTCCAGACACACTCCTCTGGTCTCTGTGTGCACATGACACATGCGGCATATAAACATGCATGCACAAAACTAGATCTTTTTTTTTTTTTTTAAGATTTATTTATTTATTTATTATATGTAAGCATACTGTAGCTGTCTTCAGACGCACAAGAAGAGGGAGTCAGATCTCCTTACGGATAGTTGTGAGCCACCATGTGGTTGCTGGGATTTGAACTCAGGACCTTTAGAAGAGCAGTCGGGTGCTTTTACCCACTGAGCCATCTCACCAGCCCCACAAAATTAAATCTTAAAAGAATGAGTGTCCTGAGCCTGGTGGTGGGGCTCGCCTTCCATCCCCACACAGGTAGGCAGATTTCTTAAGTTCAAGCCAGGGCCAGGACAGTCAGGGCTGTTACACCAAGAAATCCTGTCTCAAAACAAAACATTAAAAAAAAAAAGAAAGAAAGAAAAAGAAGAAAGAATACTCTGGTACGTTGTTACATGGCTAGGCATTGCTACAGTGTTCCCACCATTTGCAGAAATGCTAGCCAAAACCACTGTGCTCCTGCCAGTCTGGGAGAGATCAGAGCGCAGGTTCATTTTGGTTTCAACTCCAATGTATACCACAGAAAATTGGGAAAATACTGAAAAATATAAAATGTGAAATTTTTTGTATGTCTAATACTTTTTCTATATATGATTTTTGTTATCAAACTTTCAAGTTATATTATCATAAATTGCCTGGTTAATGTGAATGTTCTTAAACACTTAGTTGTTTTTTTTTTTTAAAGATTTTTTGTTGTTGTTGTTAGATGTTTGTGTGTGTCTGGTGTGGTGGTGTGCATCTGCATCCATCTGCCCTCAGAGCCAGAAGACGGCGTCGGATTCCATGAAGTTGTAGTTGCGGGCACTCATGAGTTCTCTCAAGAGGATGCTGAAATTTAACCCTGCTCTTTAGAAACAACAAATCACTTAACTGATGAACTCTCTCTCCAGGACACAGACAATAGAAATTAAAATTTTAAATCTGACATTTTAATTATTAGCATGTTCTATTCTTCCTTTTGTCCACATTGTGTGTGAACCACTTGAAATATTTTTTTCTTCTGTCAGTGTACTGGCTGGTTTTGTGTGTCAACTTGACACAGGCTGGAGTTACCACAGAGAAAGGAGCTTCAGTTGGGGAAGTGCCTCCATGAGATCCAGCTGTGGGGCATTTTCTCCAGTTCATGATCAAATGGGGAGGGAGGGCCCATCGTGGGTGGTGCCATCTCTGGGCTGATAGTCTTGGATTCTATAAGAAAGCAAGCTGAGCAAGCCAGGGAAAGCAAGCCAGAAAGGAACATCCCTCCATGGCCTCTGCATCAGCTCCTGCTTCCTGACCTGCTTGAGTTCCAGTCCTGACTTCCTTTAGTGATGATCATCAGTATGGAAGTGTAAGCTGAATAAACCCTTTCCTCCCCAACTGCTTCTTGGTCATGATGTTTGTGCAGGAATAGAGACCATGACTAAGACAGTCAGTTACACGTTTACCTTTACTTGTTTGTTTACCATTTTAGTGTTTGTAACAAATACGTGTGGGTTTCTTGTGTAGTCGAGTGTTCATTTTTTAATCCCATCTGTTGGTATCTTGTCCAGACAGTTTTAATTTTTGCTTTGATCTTATCATCAGAGTTTTGCCTTATAAAATTATCTATCGACTTTTTTCCTTGGTGATTTTAATTGCTAGATGTTTTTGATGAGTTCCCTAGTGCAAAGGAACCATGTGCACTTAGTAGCTGGCAATGGTTTGGGTTTTGATGTAGGCCAGTGTGCCACTTCTGAGCTTCCATTCACACAGTTCCCCGCCCCCACCCACCCCCATGCCCTATATGGGCCATGGTAAGAATACAGAGGCACCACTAGGTGAGACATCCCGGCCAGGGATAAGGAAGTCAGCCTTGCTTTCACAGCGTCTCCTCCTTAGATGCTTCAAGCTGTAAAAGTTGTCTTGAGTCCCTGGGCTTTATCTAGTATTGCCTCTTTTCCTTTCCCAGGTGCCCCTCTTCAGGGCTGAGGGGAGAGTATCCAATATCACCACTGTGGTTTATTCGCCACTCACTGCGGAGGGAGTACCCAGCAAAACCATGACAGCTACGGCAGCAATAGGCTTTTCTGGGCCACTTTCAGGGCATCTATAATAGTCTCAAGATAAGCTCTCTTATGCAGTGGGGTAAGGGTCTCCAGATCATTGCTTTCCCCATCTCCCCAGCATCTGGTCTGTTCTGAGGTTGGCTGTGTGTTTTCCCTCATCTTTATCCTTGTCCCCTCTGTCCCTTGGCCACCGTTCTACATGTGCTCTTTGATTTAACCCCACCCCATCTCACCTTGCCACCAACACAGCCTGCAAACCCAGCCACAGAGTGCCTCCCATCTCTGTAGCCTTTTCTGTCTTTAGAAGAGGCAGCTATCACACCTCTCCTGCTCGCTCCCCTCGCCTCTAGGCATTCGAGGATGGAAGTTCCTAAACCCGAACAACACGAAGGTATTTTTCAACCCCTAGATGCATCACACCAGTCATGATGTGGGTAAAAACCCACCTATCTTTTGATTCCCCTTGAAGCAGGAGTTACAGCCCGAGGTACTGTTTTCCCTTTAGTCAAGGGCTTTCTTTGTTAATCTAGCAAAGGGGCAGTTTAGAAAGACTGGTCCCTTCTCATCTTCACCAAAGAAAGGGCATCTTAATTTGCTCTGATGATTTCATTGTCAATCCTAGTACTGGTGACCAGCCTTGCCATGTGTTGACTGGTTGGTAGACTGTCATGAAGCTGCCTCTTCCAGATAAAATCCATCATTTAGGGGTGAAACTGGTTTAACCAACTTTGTTCTCAGGAATCTTCCATGGATTGGCCAATTCTCCCTGAGCCTAGTTGAGGCTCAAAGTTCTCCTTGGGTTGTGAAGATGGCTGCATGCTTTCTGCAGCTAGGGGATATCACAGCGCTAGAAAATCCGCCTTCTGCCTAAGGTGGGAAGCCATAGGCTCATTCCGAGTTAGTGAAGCTGTAAGTGACTGTGTTGGTTTTAATGTAGCATCCCTGGGAAGGGAAGGCTCATCCCGAGTTAGTGAAGCTGTAAGTGACTGTGTTGGTTTTAATGTAGCATCCCTGGGAAGGGAAGGCTCATCCCGAGTTAGTGAATTGTCTAGATGTGGTTGCCCCAAAGTCAAGTCTCGATTATGTTAATGGAGATGAAAAGACCCGACCATTGTGGGTAGCAATGCCATACCCTGTCCCTTGACACACACACCCAAGGCCCAGTTAGCACACTTAGGTTATCATGTGGTCAGTTGCTCTCTGCTCTTGACTATGGAGGGAATGTGCCTGTGTGCTTCAAGTTCCCCTCACCTTGACTTCCCAGCAACCATAATAGTCTTCGAGCCAAACCAATTCTCCCTTAAATTGCTTTGTATTCCTATTTTGGCACAGCAACAGGGAATGAAACTAATGAAACTAATACACCATAGGAGGTTGGGAAAGCAGAGAATGGGGAAAGGGACTCTGATATACAGGTCCTAAATAGTCAGAAGACAGGAATTGTTGACACCAAGGCATCCAGGAATTTGCCTGTTGGTTCATCCATCCTAGCAGCTCCATGTTTTAAAACAGCCCGATGAGGAAAAGCATGTTTTGTCTCTCTTGCCCCTAATTAAACACTATACATAGTTGGAACCCTTCCATTAACGAATTTTAAGCGTCCATGGTAGTGATAGGGTCGAGGGTGGGGGGAGGGGGCATGACAGGAGTACTGAGCCTTACAGTCTTGCCCACAGTAACTTCTCAGAAGAAACCTTTTGACTTAAAAATGCACTTCTTAGCCGGGCGTGGTGGCACACACCTTTAATCCCAGCACTCTGGAGGCAGAGGCAGGCGGATTTCTGAGTTCGAAGCCAGCGTAGTCTACAGAGTGAGTTCCAGGACAGCCAAGGCTACACAGAGAAACCCTGTCTCAAAAAACCAAAAAAAAAAAAAAAAAAAAAAGCACTTCTTACCCAGGTGGTGGTGGCTCATAGGCCTTTAATCCTTGCACCTGGATCTCTTGAGTTTGAGCCTAGCCTCTTCTATACAATGAGTTCAGGACAGCCAGGGCAAAGCTGAAAACCCTGTCTCAGGAGGAGTTGGGGGGAAGCACTTTTTTAAATGAACAGACATTGAAATATCTGATTAAGCCAGGCGTGGTGGCGCATGCCTTTAATCCCAGCACTCGGGAGGCAGAGGCAGGTGGATTTCTGAGTTCGAGGCCAGCCTGGTCTACAGAGTGAGTTCCAGGGCAGCCAGGGCTACACAGAGAAACCCTGTCTCGAAAAACCAAAAAAAAAAAAAAAAAAAAAAAAAAAAAAAAAAAAAAAAAAAAAAAAAAAAAAAAAGAAAGAAAGAAAGAAATATGTGATTATCCTTCTTTGTGTAGAGTTGGCTGAGGTTGCATAGTCTCACCTGCATGTATGCATCTGTATGTCTGAGCATCTTGCGCACGCAGTGCTCGTAGGGTCCAGAAGAGGGATCAGATCCTCTGGAACTGAGGTAGACATGGTTCTGAGCCCATGTGAGTCCTTTGCAAGATCAGTTAGTGCTCTTAAAACTTCTGAGCCATCTCTCCAACCCCCATAGTTAAGTTTCAAAGCCCCCTCTGGTCAAACACCAGTTCAATCCTATATAGGAAAGTTACATGAAATTTGTATCTTTTATGTTCAACAGACTTTGGGAAAACAAAGTTTGCTTTTTGTTTAATGGGAAAGTAGACAAGTGTCAGGAAATAAAAAAAATTCATGCAGAGGTTTTCGTTGAGCAAACCTGAAACCCTGCCTTGCTTTGGGTACACGCGGGACAGAGAGCGCCTCCCTTTGTTGAACTTCACGTTCCCTTGTGTGTGTGTTACGTTAGTGAGCTTGTATTGGTGCTGGCGGATTGCTTTGCATAGATGCTCAGTCAGAAGGGTCACAAACAGGAGCCTGGAGTGGATCTACCCATGTCTAACAGGTTGTGTGGATAAAGAAGGACTGGGCTCTGCCACTTACTGAGCCTAGCAACCTCTACAATGTTGAAGAACATTTGAGGAACTCATTAACAGGCAGATTTCTTAAAACCAAGGAGGGCATAGACATGTAGTTTTAGTGGTTGCTTAGGCAATTCCTATTCTTTATAACATATATATATCCCTGTCATGCCCCCTCCCCCCACCCTCGACCCTGTCACTACCATGGACACTTAAAATTCATTAATGGAAGGATTCCAACTATGTATAGTGTTTAATTAGGGGCAAGAGAGACAAAGCATATATATACTACACACACCACACACACACACACACACACACACGTGCGCGCGTGTGTGTGTGTGTGTGTGTGTGTGTTTATTGTGACATTCCTGTCATCCTCCCTCCCTCTCTGGTCCCCTCCCACTCTCAGTGACCTTTTCCCTCTTGCCAACTCCTCCTCCTCCTCCTCCTCAGCCTTCCCCTCCTCCTTTTCCTCCTCCTCAGCCTTCCCCTCCTCCTCTTTCTCCTCCTCCTCTCCCTCCTCCTCCTTTCTTTCATCGCCTACAGATCCTCAGGGATCATGGGAACTCATGATATCATTCCCCTGACTTACTCAACTATGTTGCCCATGTGGCCTTGAATTCCAGGGGTTGGAGCAATCCTCCTGCCTCAACTTCCTGCGTGACTATTCCATGGGTCAGCCCTCTCAGGCCTCACTTACAGTAATTCTGATGCTAATGATCTGAGGGGTTTGAGGAATACTGGTATCCAGGGCAGAAACTGTGATGCATTGGTTTTTTTCCTGCCATGTTGGTTTCCAGTTCTGTCATTTGCTCTGTTATTTTCTGGGAAATTGTACTTTTCTTCACCTTTAGAGTAAGGACTCAGGATGGTAGCCTTAAGTGATATTTCCAAGGGGAAGAACTGACACACCGCTAAGACTTGTATTCTTGGAGCAAGATCAGCCACAGCTGGGTTTTATTACTCGGGGTTTTTCTCTTACCTTTTGTGTTGAAGCCGTTTGGTATACTTTCAAACAGCAACTCCCTCTGCTGTTGGAGTTTGCTAGTCACAGCCATGGAAATGGAAACATTCTCTTTTGGGCTGAGAACAGGCACAGAGCCTAGAAATACTCTGCTCAGCTTTGCAGAGGCCTCAAGTCTCTCGGTGGGACTTCCTGGTTATAGCAAACCCCTCCTCCCACAGTCTGAGCAGAAAACACTGATGGATGGCAAAGCAGGTCATCGCACTACCCCTCCTGTTACTTTGTGATATATTGTCTAAGTATGACAAGACCTCTATTTAGAACCTTGAAAAAGAGAACTGAATTTATTGCTTACTGAAGGAAAGGAAAATTACACAGGTCTGTTGCCATCCCCCTTTGCACAACATACTGTTAATCATACATAAGGTTTGGAGTTCAAGTATTGGTAGATTTCGAGGCATAAGCATTTAACTTAAGCATTATCTGTAGAAAGGGCTTTCATTGGGTGAAGCTGTTGTTGATTGGCTGGCTACATTCAGGGGTGCATGTAGCCAAGGGAGTCTGTCCTGGATTTTAAGCAATGTGCTTCAAAAAAAAGTTCAGTTCTGGCCATTACTCATAGAGTGAACAGCTCTAAAGCCCATTCTGAGGGCTACGTGTTATTGTGTTACAGAGCAACGGGTCTTTCCCAAGTGGATCTGCATGTTTCTTTTGGTTTTTTAGATTTTTATCTTTGTGCCAGACAGATGGCTCAGCCATTAAAGGCTTAGGTTCACAACCAACAAGACAAGTTTTTATTTTTTCTATTTTAAATTGTGTATGTGCATGCATGTGTGACAGATAAGTGTAGGAGCCTGCAGAAGCTTAGAGAGGGCATCAGATACCCTGGAACTGGAGTTACTGGCAGTTATGAGCAAACTGGTGCAGGGACCAGAGCTCAGATCCTCTGCAAGAGTTTTAGGTGCTGAGCCATCTCACCAGCTACCTAACACTAATTGCCAAAAAATGCCTTAGAAGCTGTAAGAGGAGCAGCGTTTTATAAACATGTGGTTGACTCTACCTTAGATATGTTTTTTTCCTATGAGAGCTGATTTTCAATGAACATCTTGAGTTGCTCAATTCATCTGGTTTTGTTGCCAGTTCCTTGTTGGCTTCTCTATCAGGACAGTCGTTGTGTGGAAGAACTGAGGGTTCTGGACAGCAGACGTCAAATGAATGTGAAGAAAACTGATGTATTTTGAAGAATCATGAGAGACCAGGAGGAAGACACATTGCAAACATCTAGGTTTAATCAAGAAAACAAGATGTGGTGACTTGCTGTGTCTACTTTACACAGCCAATTTGCTATGTGGTATAAATTTAGACACAGTACAAAATGTTAAAATGTCCCAGATCCCTTCCTTGTTGGCCCCAAGGAGAATGAAGGGTATTTATGATCCATATGCCACTCATTAGTCTGTTACCCATAAATCCTTGGGTTAGGAAACTTAAACGTCTTGAATGTCCCCAGGGCTAGTCTATCCTATGCACTGTGTCAGCCAATATGAATAAATAGTTTTTTTGATGACCACTCTGGGTATTTTAGCTTGTATCGTAGGGACATTTTCCTTAGAGTCTTTCCACCAGAAATGGTTACAGGGTTTGTGATCTTCGTAAGGGGATACGGCTGTTGAGCTGTCAGAGTCTTGGAATGGCCTAATTGTCCTCTATAACAGCTCATTTGGCTTGGGGTTGGCATTAAGAGTCTTAGTTTCACCTATGAGAGGGACACTGGGAACACACAGGAGGTGTGGCCAGTCCCGGTACAGCTGTAAGAGCGTTCTCGCCTGATGATGTGAGAAGAGTTAAACTCTACACACGGTAGATCCCCATCTCTGCCACACCACAAGGGCTTTCAATTAGATTTTATTTTATTTTATTTTATTTTTTTGGGTTTTCGAGACAGGGTTTCTCTGTATAGCCCTGGCTGTCCTGGAACTTACTCTGTAGAGCAGGCTGGCCTCGAACTCAGAAATCTGCCTGCCTCTGCCTCCCAAGTGCTGGGATTAAAGGCGTGCGCCACCATGCCCGGCTAGATTTTATTTTTTTATTAAATCCTTTCTGAGGGGTGATGCTGTGGATTAGACCCAGAGCTTTACTTAAGCTGAACCTGACATCTGCCACTAAGCCACACCCTGCCCCCTATTAGTATTGGCAGATTATCATTTTTAGGCTTGGTGATGTAGCTCAGTGGTAGAGCCCTTGCCTAGCATATGAAAGGCTGTGAGTTCAACCCTTAATACTGCAGAAAGGCAAAAATTTTATTTTATTTTTTTTGGTGTATAATTTCCCCCTATTCTACTAGCAAAGGCCAGAGAGAAGTTAATCATAGATGATAGTGAAGAATACCCCTGGGAAAAGCTGGAATTAGAGCAGTGGCAGTCTCCTTACCATGAGAATATGAGAGAGACAGCAACCATCACTATGTTTATTTATTGACTTTCCACACACAACTGACAAGCCCGTCATGGGGGTAATGTCCTGTTTAATGTCCCATCTCTAAAATGTGTTATCTTTGACCCAGCTGAGAATAGATTATGAAGGTGTAGGAGGGTAAAAGTATCTTTTATTCGTTTGATGTGACTGTTATCTCTGAGGTTTACTGCCTCAGTCAGCTACCTAGGCCCTGTCCTGAAAACTTCCAGCCCCCCCCCCCCAATCTTATCTAGGTCTAGAATGTTTTCAGCCTTTGAGACTTACTGCTGAATAAGCTCACCTTTTCTAGTTCTTTCTGAATTCTGGCTGGCTGGTTCAACTCAGCTGTTCTGGCTTAAACTCCTCTCCAAGCTGACTGATTCAGTCTGGTTTCTCTCGAAGCGTCTGACTGAATTGCTCTGCTTGGCCTCAGACTAACTCTGGCAATCTGTTCTAACCTTCCATCTCATTCTCATTCTCTGGCTTGTTCTCCCTTCAACCTGTGTCTGTACAACTAACTGTCCTGGTAAAACTGCTCCCTTTCCCCCTTTCTGCACTGCTCTCTTGAGCCAACTCTCCTTCCTTCCTCTCCCTTCTCGTGCGGGTTGTGCATATCCTGGTCTGTCAAACCTTTCTCCGATTCGTGACTTTGCCTGCCTCACAATTATACATCACCTTCAGACATGGTGCTTCTTGCTGGGCAGTGCACACCTTTAATCCAAGCACTTGGGAGGCAGAGGCAGGCGGATTTCTGAGTTCGAGGCCAGCCTGCTCTACAGAGTGAGTTCCAGGACTGCCAGGGCTACCCAGAGAAACCCTGTCTCCAAAAACAAAAAGAACAAAAAAAGTTCAATCTCTGGGACCCACGTGGTGGATGGAGAGACGTGACTCCTGGAAGTTGTCCTTTGCTATGGGTGTGTTCAATGCTTTATAACAACCTCCATGACAATGGGCAAAGACATACCTCATGGCCGATGGTGTTGATCTTGTATCAACCAGAGCAGATGGTGGTCCTTTGTTCATCCTAGCTTGATGCCTGGCTTGGTGGCCAGAGCTGTCTTATGCGAGAGACTCATAAAAATCAAATCAACTCAAATCCAGGCAGGGTAGTGAGGGAGGAGGATGCCAGATGGAGACCTGTGAGCCACCATGCCACCCACAGACCTGCTCTCCAGCACACAGCTCAGGCAGGACATAGACACCTGCTTGCTATCACACCACATAACATGGATTGAGGTTGTGACCCAGGGCCCAACAGTCCTGTGGCCAGCCTGCAGCAGGATGTGTGAGCATGTGGTGATCAGAGGGGAGGGAAAGAGAAGTGGAGCAGCTTGAGTATTATGAAGAGAGATGGAACTGAGGGAGGAGAGGAACAGCCTGTTGTGAGTGGTCAGCCCCACCACCTGGTGCTATGGTGAGGCCCTAGCCCGAGCTGCCACTGAGGGCCATGTCTGAGGCTGTGGCTACATAATGGCAGGGGTCAATGTTGGTGTCCGTGGCTCATATTACCACTAGAGAAGATGAGGATGTCCCTGGTTGGGGCAGCCTTCCCAGCACCATGAAAATGTTCAGGGTTTGTACATAGCTGGCCCTGTACCTCACTGGATGTGGTGCTCTGGAGAGCTGGCCCCATCTCTTGCCAGTGGCAGCACTTGGGAGAATGAACTCGGCACTTCACCGGGACAGCACAGCACAGCTCACCCAGGAGGCAGGGGCGCAGGTGAGCCAGTCCTGAGGCTAAGAGTGCAGGGAAGCTGGCCCAGCCACTTGTCTGCTGCAAAGTGGCATGGGTGTGGGGGAAGGTCTTCCCTCCCTGCCCCCCTGCCCATCACTACCTGCAGCAGTTGGGAGAACTGGCCCTAGGGTCATGAGAGCAAGTGAGCTGTCCCTGCCCCTTACTGGCTGCAGCGCTTGGAAGAGTGGGCCCTGTCCTTCTTCTGGGCAGCACAGTAGTGCTGGCCCTGGTGGAGGGGGAGCGGGAGAGCCAGTCCCGAGGGCAAGAGCACTGGACAGCTGGCTCTGTCACTCATCTGAGGTAATGAGTGTAGAGGCGATACCCTCTCCTTGTCCCTTTGCAACCTGTGGTAGCAGGGAAAACTGGCCCTGGAGTCATGAGATCAGGAGAGCATCCCCTCCCCCCTCATTGGCTGTAGCATTCTGGAGAGTGGGCCCTGCGTCTCACCTGGGCCGTACAGTGGAGCTGGCTCTTATGGTGAAGGCCTGGGTGAGCCAGCCCTGAGGGTGTGAGAGCAGGAGCGCTGGCCCTGCCCCTCCCAGGCTGCAGCACTTGGGAGAGTGGGTCCTGCACTTGCCTGGGCAGCACAGTGGAGCTGCCTCTGGAGGGGTGGGTATGAGTAGCTGCCTGGGAGGGCTGGCTCTGCCTGCTATTGAGTGACCTAGCTGGAGCAGTGCTGGAGAGCTCCCCCTGGTGGTGTGGATAAGGGAGAGACAGCAGGCTGACCCGCTCTGAAGTGGTCCACCCCCAAATCTCTATCACCTGTCTGTCTATATCATGGTTGGGAGCCACGAAAGAGCCGGTCCCGCTGTACTCAAGCTGTAGGGTCTCCACATCACAGGGCAACAACAGGAGAACCAGGAGGAATCCTGATGAATATTCAGTATTGATGGAATATTGGTGTCAGAGAAGCCAAAGATCTTGAGCCAGACCAGTAACTCATTGCAACGAACATTTGCCAGTGAAGATGTATGGACAGAGGGATATACTGTGGGACACATTGACATACTACGGCTTCCTCTATGAGATATTTTCTATGCTTTCTTTTGTTGTTGTTTGTGTGTTTATGTGTCTCTGTGTGTTTTATTTTGGGGGACGTTACAAGGGTGAAGGGCAGATATGAGGGGGCAGGCAGATGAGCAGGGCTGGGGTACGTTATGTGAAACTCACAAAGTATCAATAAAAGAGTTTTAAAAACTTAATTAAAAAATGAATAGCATTTTGGTATTCTGCTGGGTGGATCTATCAAAGTTTATTTATCCAACCATGGATGGACATATTTTGTTTTGTTTTGTTTTTTTTTTTGTAAAACTCTAGACTAGGGGCCAACCTCTGGTGTTCAGAATTCATAAGATTATCTATAGTTAAAAGTTGTGAAGAAGAGCTAAGCAGTGTCACACACCTTTAATCCCAGCACTCAGGAGGAGGCAGAGGTAGCCAGATATCTCCAAATTCAAAGCTAGCCTGGTCTACAGAGTGAGTTCCACTTCAGCCAGGGATCTACAGAGAAACCGTATCTTGAAAAACCAAACCAACCAACTAAAAAAAGTTATGAAGCTGGGTTTGGTGATGAACCACCCCCCACTTTCAGTGCTTCAGCACTCCAGCACTCCCAACAGGTAGAGCTCTGTAAGTTTGAGGCCAGCCTCGTCTACATAGCACGTTCCAGGTCAGCAAAAGTTACTTGGTGAGACCCTACCAAAAAAATTAGTGACTATATGAATTACTTATTTCAGGGAAACAATGTTGTCTCAGATAATAGTGTAACTCACCCACATTTATTCCAGGATCTTAGTCAAAAGACCTCCTCACGGACGGGCCTGGTGGCGCAGGCCTTTAATCCCAGCACTCGGGAGGCAGAGGCAGGCGGATTTCTGAGTTCGAGGCCAGCCTGGTCTACCAAGTGAGTACCA
>NC_034607.1:40926357-40930568 GCF_900095145.1 Mus pahari
TTTTTTTTTTTTTTTTTTTAAAAAAAAAAAAAAAAGGCGAATAGCCAAGTTCCTGCTCAGCAGCTGCCACGCTTGTGGGAGGATATATTTCCTTGCAGGTTTTTTTCCACGTTAGGAAAGTGTTCTGGGTTCTATCGACTGAATTGCAGAAAGTTCCAGGCTCTTGCCAGGTTTATGTGATGACAGTATCAAAACCAGACCTTTCTCCCCATTTAAAGACATTATTCTTATTCTTCTTTTGGTTTTCCGAGACAAGGTCTCTCTCCGTCGCCTTGGCTGTCCTGGAACTAGCTCTGTGTACCAGACTTCCTTTGCTCCAGATCGCTGGGATTAAAGACATGCACCACCACCGCCTTTTATATTTTATGTGCATTTTTTTTGCTTGCAGCTACGTTTGTGTACGATTTATGGGTCTCGTGCCTGGGAGGCTAGAGGAAGGTAACTGATCTTCTGGAGTTAAAGGTCATTACCTTGTGGGTGCTGGGACTAGAACTTTGCAAATCCTCTGTTGAGCCATTTCTCCAGGTGGCCAGCTTGGATCTAAGGGTGAAGCTCAGGCTGGCCTTTAAGTTGCCTCATCCTCCTCGGTGCTAAGATTACACTTCCAAGTTTGGTTTTCTTGCACTTTGAATCATCCACATTACAGCCTATGTCGAGGCAGGAAGTTCTAGCCTGGGGCTCCAGGACTCCATTAGAAGTAACTTCTACAGCCTACGCCCCATCTCTTGGGAGAGAAGGCTCGGTTTATTAACCTCCAAGGGCTTAGGTTTGCCTCAGGTGGTCCCATGTCCCATGTCCAACTATCTCCCCTAGCAACAACCCTTGGCTACTGCGACCGGCCGACCGACCCACCCAAGTCTTTTCCACTACCGGGTCTGCGCATGCTCACAACCGAGTCTCCGATTGGTCCTCTAGAAGGAAGCTGCTCTAGCGTGGGTTTGTTTTCCCACGATGCTCCGCGTCGCTGTCATGGCTGCCTCCATGTAGGTCTAACCTCACATGGGACTCTAGGTTGTGTGAGCGCTACCCGTCGTGACAAGACGCCGGCGACTTTGGACCCTCCTCCTCTCGTTTTTCTCCTCCTTCGTGGGACACTGTATCGGGTGCCGCGATGCCGGGAGTGATGTGGACGCCGGAGCTGGCGCTTCTGAGGGGCTTCTCCACGGAGGCGGAGCGGCTGGTGTGGAAGCAGGAGGGCATCTGTGGTTCAGGTGAGAGCGCTGCGCCTTGGGGGGAGTTAGGCTAGTGCCAGAGCTGTGAGGACGAAGGCTGCCAGCCAGCCCTGGGTACAGAGGGGGTGTCAAGAGGGAGGAAGCTTCGCTTGATGGTCTGAGATCTGCTCATCTGACAGAAGTTTCCGAAAGACAGACGAGCTGAGTTTTTCAAATGTAGAGCTGACAAGTGGAAGAGTTCAGCAGGGAAAAGTCAGTGTTGTAAAAAAGTGTTGAGACCAATGTGCCTGGGGGAGATAGGAGGGAATCACGAGAGAACCGATGTGTTTGGATTGGCTTCCTGGGGGAGAGTATTGAACATAGGAGGGAAAACTTTCCTGTGTCAGTTGGAATCTTTGTGAATTTCCAGAAGAAGGGTCCCTAGTTTCATCATCATCATCATCGTCGTCATCATCAGTCATTGTCGTTATTTGCTGCTCATAGTCGTTGTAGGTATTGTACTTCTAGGAGAGATGGTATTTGTTGGTAGAATAAGTGTATGCAGCCAGTATGCTGTTTATATATATTTTTTGCATCTTAAAATATCTATGTAATGGATTACCATTTATACTTAAGGAATTCTGTTGCCTTACTGGACTCACTT
The DNA here is from genome assembly GCF_900095145.1 of Mus pahari. NCBI lineage: Eukaryota > Metazoa > Chordata > Mammalia > Rodentia > Muridae > Mus > Mus pahari. The sequence goes on from NC_034607.1 coordinate 40,928,173, forward strand.
TTAATATTACAGATATTGGCGTTTTCTTAGAATTGCTGCTAGAAGGGAGCTATGAGGCCTTGTTCCTCCATTCAACGACACAAAATATTTTAAATTCAGCGATGATGACTGAAGAAAAGATTGACAGCTACCTGGAGAAGCAGATAGTAAATTTCCTGGATTGCTCTACGGATTTAGAAGAGATTGAAAGGTAGCATTTTATTTGAAATTTCCACGGAGAAGCGTACTAGGTGGGGGGCTGGCGGGGTGACTTCGTGGTTAAGAGCACTTACTGTTATTTCAGAGGACCCAAGTTCAATTCCCAGCATCCACTTGGTGGCTCACAACTGTACAACTCCAGTTCTAAGATATCCAACACCCTCTTCCAACCCACGGGCACTAGGTACATGTGTAGTATATATGTATGAACCTGGGCAAAATACTCAAGTACATCAAATAAATAAATTAATAAACGAATAGGTTGATATCAACTTTTATAGCATGTTGACACTGTGAGGCCCTGGTATTTAGTAGTTGTTGAAATACCTGGTCTCAGGATGTGGCAAGTATTCTCTGTAAGGTCTCTGGCCCAGACGACCTGGAATGGAAAAGGAAGTGGTGTAGGATTAAATGAGTTTTGTATAAGAAGGACACATCCCTGGTGGTCACGGCTAATCACCCCAGAGCGAAGGTCTGATAAGTGTTAGCCAGCAGCGTTTTCCTTGTTTTTGTTTGTTTGCTCTTTTTGTTCTGAGATAGGGTCTCACTGTGTAGCTTTAGCCTAGAACTCACTCTGTAGATCAGGCTAGCCTCCAAGTCTCAGGAGATCTATGTCCTCTGTTTCCCACAGGCTGGGATGAAAGGCATGCACTTTAAAGGGGGGGGGTTCATTTTCTTAAATGCGTAGATGTACCTTGAGTCTTGCTGTTTCTAGGTTCCTGAGAGATGCTTGCATTTGTGTTCATTGTATTTGGGCTGTTATTTCTGGAGAGATGAGAGAACTTCATGTGTCTATCATGGATCCCTCAGTTTAACGTTCTTCCATTAGGACGTCTGCACATGAGTCAGATCTAAGCCTCCTAGAGGCGTCTGTTTTATTGTATGTTTGTTAGCACTTCCCCTTCTCAGCTACCCATGACAGCTGTCCAAAATTCCTAACCATCTAGGTTGCATACAGTCTCATTCTACCCTGATGTTTACAGACTAGTTTCATATAATTGTTTGAGGAATAAACCAAGTATCTTTTTTTTTTTTTTTCTTCTCGAGACAGAGTTTCTCTGTGTAGCCCTGGCTGTCCTGGAACTCACTCTGTAGACCAGGCTGGCCTAGAACTCAGAAATCTGCCTTCCTCTGCCTCCCGAGTGCTGGGATTAAAGGCATGCGCCACCATGCCCGGCCAAACCAAGTATCTTATGAGGTTGTTGGGTTGTAAAAATAACATACATTCTATCACTGAGCTGTATCCCTGGCTCTTTTTTATACTTTTTCTTTTGAGTCCGGGTCTAACTAAGTGGTCCAAGGGTGGCTTTGAACTTGTGATCCTCTTTCCTCACCTCCAGTGGGGATTGCAGGCTTCAGCATCAGGCCTGGCTTTCTTCTTGATTCCTATTTGCTGACTGATATGTTTGTACTGTGTAACATTAGCCTAGTGGTACTCATTCTCAACCTCCCTCTTCTTTCCCTGTGTACAACATGCTTGCACACAAATGCATTATTTATAGGTGGACCGGAGTTGTAGCTTGAAAAGAGGCCCTTTGTTTGCACTGTTTTAGCGCGCACTCTCCAAGAGAATATTTGGATGCTTGGGGGATTCTGTGTTTTTTTGTGGTCAGTATAGTAGCCACTGTTCATACTTGGCTATTGAGCACTTGAAATATGGAAACTGAATAGAGACCACATTATACCTTTAGGTTAAATTAGTTTACATTTATGTTAATTTAAGATTGGTTTATTTTTATTTATATGTATGGGTATTTTGCCTATGCAGTGTATGTGGAGGTCAGAAGAGGGCAGTGATCCTCCTGAAATGGAGTTACAGGCAGTTGTTAGCCGCCAGATGGGTGCTGGAAATAAAACTTGGGTCCTTGGGAAGGGCAGCCAGTACTTTTAACTACCGAGCCATCTCTACAATCCTAGATTAAATTCGATTTAAAAGCCACATGTGGCTAATGGATTTGTTGGATATTGAAGATATAAATTGTAAAACATGAGGATAGTCTCAGCTATTACTTGATTTTTTTTCTTTCTCAGTAGTATGCATGCAGGCATATGGTGACGGTGGTCAATAGCTGTTTCTTTCTGTGCTGGTTGGTCTCTGTCACCTTGACACACTCGATGTGTCCAAGAACACAGGGAATCTTCTTTTTGTTTTTTCGAGACAGGGTTTCTCTGTGTAGCCCTGGCTGTCCTGGAACTCA
>NC_034607.1:40931493-40948519 GCF_900095145.1 Mus pahari
TGGGAGGCAGAGGCAGGTAGAGCTCTGCGTTTGAAGCCAGACTGTTCTACAGAGTGAGTTCCAGGATGGCCAGGGCTAGGCAGAGAGATCTTCTCGGGGGGGGGGGGGGGGAGACAACAAAAAATATTGGAGTTACTAGTAGGTAGGAAAGAGGTGACTTTGTGGTACTACTAAGAATACTTGTTCATTGATCTCCTGACCTTCACACATTTAGACATGCACACATCGTAGCACACGCTCATCACGTGCATGCACATTTGCATGCATACACTCATAAAGAATATGTCTCCTTTGCGCTCAGCACCTCATTGAGAGAGTAGACACAATCATTATCATAGAGCAGAGCTGCTAATGGCTTTCCCTAGATCTCAATATATATCTTGATTGAGGTTAGACAGTTATTTCTTGAGTTGTTCTTTAGGTTTTCTTTTCCCCCATGGGTTTTGTGTGTCGATGTGGCTGGTGTTAATCCTGAACTCCTGGGCTTATGCCACCTCTCTGCCTCAATCAGGCTCCTAGAGAGCTGACTACTTGCATACACCATTGTGTGTGCTTTGACTTTTATGGATTTGTTTCCTCACTTTCTAAAAATGATATGTTTACTTATATTGTGTGTGCTTCCGTGTGGTGTGTGTGTGTGTTTGCATGTATGTTACATACAAGTGTGTATCAAGGCCAGAGATGTCTTCGTTTATTATTTCTTCCTTATAATTTGTTATTTTCCTTTTTAAGAGTTCGTTTGTTTTTATTTTATGTATAGGGGTGTTTTGCCTGCATGTATGTGTGTCTACCTTATGCATGCTGTCTGAGGAGGTCAGGAGAGGTTGCTGAACTCCTTTAAACTACAGACGGCAGGTGGTTCGAGCCAGGCCCAGCCCCCTGCAGGAACAGCAAGCGCTTTTAACTGCCCAGTCTTCTCTGTAGCCCTTTCCTCCTGTCTCTTGAGTCAGTCTTTCTCTGGAGGTCATTGGTGTGACCAAAGTGACTGAGCAGGAAGTTACAGAGCTCCTCCTGTCTCAGGGTCCTCGGCACTGGGAGTACAGCTGCTTTCCCCTGGGCTGAGGTGTTTTGTTTTTGTTTTAGGTGGGTGGTAGGGATCTGAGCTCAGGCCCTTATATTGTGCAGAAAGCACTTTACCAGCTGAGCCCTCTCCTCGGCCCCAAGCATTGCCCTTTGGGGGGGCCTTCTGTTCACTGTAGTCTTTAGTCTGCTCACTGGTTGACGTGAAAGACCTGGTTGCTAATTCTCATTGATGGAAACTAGGGAGTGTGGATGTGCTACATAATAACCTTTGACATGGAGTGAATCCTAAGTGAAATATAAGTATATAATATAAATATTTGCTGTTCATGTAGATATCTTGGGGATGAATAAGAACTAAGGGTTGAGGCTTACTAGTGATGTGTTTGTGTGTCAAGTTGACAAGGGGTCAATTGTACTGGCTAGCTTTGTGTCAACTTGACACAGGCTGGAGTTAACACAGAGAAAGGAGCTTCAGTTAGGGAAGTGCCTCCCTGAGATCCAGCTGCAAGGCATTTTCTCAATTAGTGATCAAGGGGGGAAGTTCCCTTATGGGTGGTACCATCTCTGGGCTGGTAGTCTTGGTTCTATAAGAGAGCAGGCTGAGCAAGCCAGGGGAAGCAAGCCAGTAAAGAACATCCCTCCATGGCTTCTGCATCAGCTCCTGTTTTCTGACCTGNTTGAGTTCCAGTCCTGACTTCCTTGGTGATGGACAGCAATGCGGAAGTGTAAGCTGAATAAACCCTTTCCTCCCCAACTGCTTCTTGGTCATGATGTTTGTGCAAGAATAGAGACCCTAAGACAGTAGATCTCTAGTGACATCTGCAAGGCTGTGATGTGTACAGTGTCTATTCCTATGTAATTAATGAATGGCCTCTTTTTTTTTTTTTTTTTTTTTTTTGAGACAGGATTTCTCTGTATAGCCCTGGCTATCCTGGAACTCACTTTGTAGACCAGGCTGGCCTTGAACTCAGAAATCCGAATGGCCTCATTTTTAACCTGAATTAATTGAAATATCTGTATTTATTATGACATATAACTGAATATTTTCTTAAGCTGTATAAACCTTACACATCTTTTTCAGGTCAAAGGACTGGATGCTATTATTATGGGTCTCCTCATTCTAGATGGTGAATCAGTCTACAGCCTCACTTCAAAGCCCATACTGCTGCTAATGGCACGCATTATCCTAGTGAACATCAGACATAAATTAACAGCGCTCCAGGTAAGGCAAGGGAAGGCTCTGTGGGCATCCCACACAGGTCCCTTTGTGTCTGTGAACGTCAGACTGATGCTGCCTGTGTCCCAGTGTATTTTATTTTCTATATCTTTATTTTATTTTTTTTTTAAAGATTTATTTATTTATTTTATGTAAGCACACTGTAGCTGTCTTCAGACACTCCAGAAGAGGGAGTCAGATCTTGTTATGGATGGTTATGAGCCACCATGTGGTTGCTGGGATTTGAACTCCAGACCTTTGGAAGAGCAGTCAGGTGCTCTTATCCACTGAGCCATCTCACCAGCTCCTATATCTTTATTTTAAAAGTCTTCATGAAATTGTGAGATTAATCTTGTCTACGATGAGATTGTATTGAGGTCCTTCTTTAATAGGAGAGAGAGAGTGAGAATGTGTGTATGTTTTGTGAGTGTGTTCATGTATGAGAGTGTGTGTGTTCATTTGTTGAATCTTAAGCTTCAGTGGTCTGTTACAAATTAGAGCTAATGACACTCAGTGAAAATGGAAGGCATCTCAATCCCTGGGCTCCTGGGTCTTTGTGTGTGTTGCATGTAGTAGAGCATTTGTTGACTCTCTGTTGTGTGCGTTCTTCAGGTCTCATACACAGCAGTGAAGACCAACAATCATGTAGGAAGTTTATAGGCTTTCAGAATGATTCCCTTCGATGTGCAGAAGTCTCAGGTCTAGGTAGAGTTTGTCAGCTGTGAAGTGTGTAGTCTGCATGGTGAATGCTTAGCTCTACTGTGGGTAGTTTGGGAGCAGCCCCAGTCTGTCAGTAGAGGTCCAATATGTGTTCCAATAAAGCTTTGTGGCTGGGCATGGCAGTATATACCTTCAACACTCAGAAGACACAGGCAGGTGGATCTCTGCGTTTGAGGCCAGCCTGGTCTACAGAGTTTGTTCAGGATAGCTAAGACTCTACAGAGAAATCCTGTCTTCAAAAACCCGAAAACCAACCCTGTCTCGAAAACAAAACAAAACAAAACAAAAACCGAAAACCAACAAAAAAATTACTTTTTTTTTTTAAATGGGTATTTTGTCTGTTTATGTGTGCACCATGTGCATGACCAGTGTGTTGGATCTCCGAGACTGGAGTACATGTGTAAATGCAGAGAAGCTGGGGTAGTCTCTGTGATGGGGAAGCTGCAGTATTTTAGAAGCTCAGTGTATTTGTTAAGTGCAGCTGAGCAGGAGTCAGGGTTATTGAACACAGCTGGACGAGAGCCAGGTTTAGCTGATATCAGTAGGAACAGTCTGCAGGGGAGCAGGCTCTCTCTGTAGGGGAGAGGTCTCTGTAGGGGAGCAGGCTCTGCAGGGGGAGTGGTTTTCAGACTGTACACACTGCTGTGGGAGTGCAGGAGAGAGCCACTGTGGTGGACATTTTGCGTACACAGTATCAGTAACCCTCCATGGACCAGGGAAGGCTTTGCCATTTCTCTGAGTCTCACCTGGAGAAGGCCTTGCCATTTTCCATAGCTCTAAGGCTCTGGAGTCCCGGATGTGGCCATGTTTGTGTCAAACAATACACATTCCCTCAGGATTTCACATGTGCCATATGTTAGTGTGCATGCCTGGTCCATGCAGAGACCGGAAGGTTCTTAGACACCGTGTGGGTGCTGGGAGTCAAATCCAGGTCCTCTGGAAGAGCAGCTAGTTCTCTTAATTTTGGAGGAATCTCTCCAAACCCCACCCCCTTTAGTGGGATGATGAAGATTTAGAGTAGCCCGTGTTTTTATAAATTTATTTTGTTTTTAGTTATGTGTCTGTGTGGATCATGCATGTGAGTGCACGTGCTGCAGGAGGCCAGAGGTCATGAGTCCCTCACCTAAGTCCACCTGATATGGGGGTGGGAGCCAAGCTTGAGCGCTCTGTGAGAGCAGCAAACACTCTTAAGTGATGCACAATCCCTTCAGCCCTGTTTGATTCTCTCAATGATGCTATAGTACTGTTTCTCTACTAAATGGTAAAGAGGCATTGCATACTTGTGTAAGTTCATTTCAGCCTTGGAAGTTGTTATTGCAGCATTGATTAGCAAACCCAGGGTCTTGCACCTGTTAGGCAAGCTCTGCCTATGAGTTAGACAGCAGCCCCATCTTAAATTAATTTTTGAGTGAATCAACTCTGAAGTGTGATTTATTTTGTGTGTCTGTCTCTTTAAAGGGTAACCAATGGCTAGTTTACTGACTCTTTGGGGTGGGGATGCTTAGCCATTAGAACTGTGTGATCCTACGACCTTCAGTGTCTGGGCTCAGGCTGAGATGGAGGAGTAGGATGAGGTCAGAGACGAGGAAGTTCCAGGGGACAGAAGAGTTAGAGAAGAGAAGACAGTTGGTGCCAGTGGAGAGAGGAGAAGCTGAGCTGAACCAGAGAAGACATTGTTAGGAGTCAGGAGAAGAACCCAGGAAGAACCCACAAACAAAGTAGCAAAAAGAAAAACATAAAGAAAAACTAAGAAATGTATCCAGTGTTTACTCCGATATTTGTACAGCTGTACATCCCCCAACCCCGTCTACTCAGTCTGTGGACTAGAATTAGTAATGTGTGCATACTGGGTAAGCCTTAATCTTGACATTTAGGCCACAGTTGTCTCTCCTCAGCTGTGTGAACTTAGGCCAGGTAATTTCTCTAGCAGTTTCCTTTCTGTAGAATAGAATGAGAGATGGGTACAGCTCAGCAGTAGAGCACTTGTCTACCTACCATGGTGAGGCCATAGGATTAGTGCCCAGTACTGGGGAAAAAAAAAAAAAATGGAGGAAACTAAGCACAATGGATTCCTGTTTACTGACTCTGCAATGGAGAAGGTTCTTGACTTCTTGGTCAGTCTTGGCTGACTGAAGTACATGCCTTAACAGGAGGGAAGGTGAAGGGACATCTTCTGCAATAACGCCTCAGTTTTCCTGTTCTAAGCTGCTAAAAGGCCTTTGTAGTTCCCAGCAGAGCTGAAGGGAAAGCTATCAATTGTTGGTTCTACACTCCTCCCTACAGAGTTAAAATCACAGAATGATTTTAAAGAGCTCAGCACCTTAGGTCATATGTTTTCTTAACAGTGCAGCCTTTTGACTGGGGGCAACTGAAGGGCCTTGTCTAGGAGGGGAGGCCTGGCTCATCTTCCATTATGGCAGATAAAGGGAGGGAGTGAAAGAAGGCTGACTTCATGAGCCTCAGTGACTAGGAAGAGGAAAAGTGAGGGAACTCAGTTAAAATGATTTGAAACTTCCTTCCTCTTAGATACCTCATCCGTGGACTGAGAAGCAGTATTAGAAATGAAAAAGGAGTCCTTTGTGAAGTCAGAAATTCATCTGTGGCTTCAGTTGTCAGCTGTGTGGAGCTGATTGGAAGGGGGTCCCTCTCCCTTTGTGGTAGACAAGTGGACCTAAGGCCAGGAATGTGCTAGGACAGGGTTCTGGTGTTTCTCCAGCCCTCCTCACTGTGTAGCCCACGCTGGCCTTGAACTAAGTTGTCTAGCAGGCCCTGAACTCACTGTGTAGCCCAGGCTGGCCTTGAACTAAGTTGTCCAGCAGGCCCTGAACTCATTGTGTAGTCCAGGCTGGACTTGAACTAAGTTGCTCAGCAGCCTTGAACTCACCGTGTAGCTCAGGCTGGCCTTGAATTTTGATCCTTCTGTTTCAGTCTCCTAAGAGTTCAGATCTGTTATACTAGATTTGTGAGAAACACATTCCTTAATCAGATAAGATATTAGGTTCAAGTAAAAAAATGTTTTTGATAACTAAGTCTTGCTACAAAAATGGGAAAAATGGTTTCTTAAGAATTCATGTAATATAGTTCAGGGTAACAGTTTATTTTATTTTATTTTATTTTATTTACTTAAAGGTGGGATCCATGATTAACTAACTTAGATGGCCCAGTATATAGTCATACTTTATATTTTAATAACCCCTTTAAAATATGTATTATGACTTGTATAGTATAGACATGAGTACGTACAGAAGAATATCTGTGTGTTGTGACCTTTTCTAGAGGGAGGTGAGGGTGGGCAGTGGAACAGAGACTGTGTTACCAGGGGGTCTGCACAGTGCGTTGTGTGTTTAAATGTGTGCTTTTAGAGGTCAGTGTTCGGGGTCTTCCTTCAATGTTAATTTTTGTTTTTGTTTTTTTTGTTTTTTGTTTTTGAGACAGGGTCTGTCTGTGTAGCTCTAAATGTCTTGGAATTCACCAAGGCCTTAAACTCAGAGACCCACCTGCCTCCTTGAGTGTGCCTGGCTTTTCCGTTTAATTTTTGAAACACAGTCTTTCACTGAATCTGGCCTATTGATTCGACTGGGTTGGCCAGTGAGATCCAGGCATCCATTTACCCCCACGCACCCACCAGTATTGAGGATGCAAATGTGAATTAATACTGTTCCGGCTTCTTGTTCTGTCGCTGTGTACGTAATCTCCTCCTTTCCTCCCTGGCCCTGTCTCTCCCTCCCCCCTCGTGTGTGTGTGTGTGTGTGTGTGTGTGTGTGTGTGTGTGTGTGTGAATCTGATACTCCCTGTTTCTGCTAGGCTTGCTGGCCACTGAGCTCCTGAGCTCCTCTTCTCTGTGACGCCCAGTTCTGAATTACAGTCACTGGTGATTTTTTTTAATGTGGGTGATGGTGATTTGGCCTCAAGGGGTCTCATGTCCGTGCAGCAACTGCTCTTACCCACCAAGCCATCCCCTTGTTGTCTTTTCTTAATGAAGAGGCATTGGCCACGCAAAAACAAATAGGAGTGAATAGAGAAAAAGCTGCTGTGTGCTCAATGGGTGCCTGTGTTGTGGAGGGAGTGGGGTGCCATGGCAGAGCAGGATGCTGCTTGTCATAGTCATTATAGGGAGATGCTAAGTCTGAGGCAGCTTCAGGAAGCCTGTGGCTAAAGAGGACATGGCGCAGGGTTATTATATGTAAGAACACTGTCTCTGTCTTCAGACACCCCAGAAGAGGGTGTCAGATCCCATTACAGATGGTTGTGATCTACCATGTGGTTGCTGGGAATTGAACTCAGGACCTCTGGAAGAGCATTCAGTGCTCTTAACCGCTGAGCCATCTCTCCTGGGACTGGATCCTGGAGGTTTTGATCCTGGTGAGAACATGCATGGATGATTAAGCGTATTAAGGAGTAAGTTTCTTAGCTGGGCGTGGTGGCGCACGCCTTTAATCCCAGCACTTGGGAGGCAGAGGCAGGCGGATTTCTGAGTTCGTGGACAGCCAGGGCTACAAAGAGAAACCCTGTCTCGAAAAAAACCAAAAAAAAAAAAAAAAAAAAAAAAAAAGAAATAAGTTTCTTGAGTGTGAAAATATTCCAAAAATTAGTCTCAGTTAATGTAACTTTTTTCTGTAAGTGTTACTTAATTTCAGCTTCATGGTACTTTTTTCTAGAGCTTGCCATGGTGGACTTTGAGATATGTGAATATTCACCAACAGTTGCTTGAGGAGCGATCACCTCAGCTTTTTGCTCTTGCCAAAAACTGTATTGATCAAGGTATGTAGCAGATTTAAAATTTCCTTATTCACTCATTATTGTATATGTGTTGTAAATACATGTGTGCCTGTGACATGTTCATGGAGGTCAGAGGACAGCTTTGGAGTAGTCACTCCTCTTCCACCTTTTGTGGAAGCTGGGAGTCAAACTCAGGCTGCCGGGCTCCCACAGTGAGCGTCTTTACCTGAGCCATCTTGATCTTGCTGGCCTGCTGGCTTGTTTTGGATTCAGGTTTTGCTGTGTAGACCTGGCTGGCCTAGAATTCACTGTGTTTTTCTAGGTTGGCCTCAGACTCATAATCCTCCTGCTTTAGTTGCCATTATAGGTGTCCACTTAGAAGATTTTTATTTATTTATATTAGATATTTTCTTTATTTACATTTCAAATGTTATCCCTTTTCCTGGTTTCCCCTCTGAAAACCCCCTATGCCCTACCCCACCACGTTTAGAAGATTTTTGTTTGATATGCATGCATTCCATTTTAATTTCCTGTCTGAGAGGTTTCACTTGAATGGATCCTTTGACTCACAGTTATGGCTTCCTGTTGTAACTTATTTCTTTTTCTTCTGGATGGGTTCCGCCATGACCACCTAGGTGCCAAGTACTGAGAACTGAATCTCTTCCTCTCGTTTTCTGTGGTGGTGAGGACCAAGGCCAGGGCCTCACCCATGTAGGTGGGTGCTTTCCCTCCCAGCAGCAGCTCCTGCTCACTTTTTTGGCCTTTTGAGTTTTACAGCATACAATGCCAGGCATGGTGGTACACACCTTTAGTTCCAGCACTTGATACCACAGGCAGGGAGAGTTCTGGAAGTTTAAGAGCAGCTTGATCTGTGTTAGTGTGTTTATACAGTTAGACCCTGTCTCCCCTCCCACCTCTTCCCTGAGACAGGGTTTCTCTGTATAGCCCTGGCTGACCTGGAACTCACTCTGTAGACCAGGCTGGCCTCGAACTCAGAGGTCCTTTTGCCTCTACTTCCTGAGTGCTGAGATCAAAGGTGTGCGGCACCATCCCCCGGCTATCTATGACCCCATCTTTAAAAAATAACAAGGAGGATCAGTTTTGTTTTTATGTCTGTCTGTCTGTCTGTCTATAGAAGGGGTCTTACTATATAGACCTGACTGGTCTCAAACACAGAGATCTGCCGCCCTCTGCCTTCTGAGTAATGGAATAAAGTATTGGAATTAAATGGCATGTGTGCTACCATGCCCAGTAGGCTACTATTATTTTTTATCACAAATTACTTAAAGGTATTATAATATTTTCTACTGTTTTTTAGTGTAAGAAACTGTGGCCGCCTGCAGCCACACTAACTGGGTTCCTGAGTGGGAGGCAGGAGCTATATGGGAGAAAACAGCAAGAGAAATAATGGATGCCAAGACATGATTTTCTGTTCAAGGCTTCTTAAATTTTACTAAGAGTCTGCGCTTATAAAGAGGGGAGGCCCATCCCCCGCCAATCCATTCTTGGTGCTGTCCTACAGGTGCGAGCCTATAGGCGGATCTACAGGATGCTGTCTCTGGAATATCTCAAGAGTCTCTCAGCAGGTAGCAGTGTCTTGGAGAAGAGCAGTGGCAGCTGACAGAACAATAGAGCCATCTAAGTCTGAAGGTTCCACTCCAGGTGGTCTCAGGCTCAGTGGCAGCAAGGTCAAAGTCAGCCTGTTTCAAGGCTGGGGGAGGCAACAAGAAATCTTATTGGAAACAAATATAAACATCATTTATTAGCATTTTTAAGAGGCTTAACTAGAGCTAGAGTAAACTGTTCTAAATTTTACCTGGATTAGGAAATTATTCTTTTTCCTTTGAAGAACCAGAAGGAAAGCTTAATTTTAAAGACATTTGGTAGAACATGTTTTCCTGAGGATGGTAGCAGAAGCCACTTTTGCATTTGCCTTATTGTTTTAATAGTTTATAACATTAAACAGAAAGTGTACTAAAATGTGTGTGTGTGTGTGTGTGTGTGTGTGTGTGTGAGAGAGAGAGAGAGAGAGAGAGAGAGATTTCCCAGAGTCACAAAGCAGATAAGCTTCCTGCTGTTCTTGCTGCCCTAGGAAAGCCTTGGAGGAGAGGAGGCGTTGGGCACCTCCACACTTGTGTCCAGGCTCCCTTTGCTTGTAGAATGGATTTTCTCACAGAAATTGTCAAATAGAGCTGGAGAGATGCTCAGTGCTCTTCCAGGGGGTCTGAACTGATTCTAGTGCACGATGGCAGCTCACAGGAGAGCCGATATTCTCTTCTGGTCTCTACAGACATCTACTTTGATGTGCATAGAATCACACACCTGTATGTATATTAAAATGAAAAATAAAATCATAATTACCAAACCAAATCTCTTAGTGTAAAGGAGTATTTGAATACAAATGTACTTGAGGTTAGTAATGAATTTCTGATTTATAAAGCTGGGGTTTGATTTTGGCTGTGCCTGGTTCCTTTGACATCCCGAGGATAGTGCAGTGTGATTGTGTGTGTTCAGTAGGGAGTCAAGAGAACGGTGGTTCCTATAGCTCTGGTGGAGGCACAGTGATCTGTCTGTAAATGAGGCAGCACACAGTGAAGACATAGTGAACTGCAGGAGTCTGGATTTGCTTTTGGAGTGTGTTACTTTCAAGGGTTTATCTATACATTAAAGTAGGCTAGCACAGAGTGGGAAGGATTGTAGTATATGTAGTAATTTCACTCAACTAGGTGATTGGTTCAAATTAATTTCCCAACTTTTGTTTTATTTTGGATAGAAATATGTAAGCATTTGCTAATTTAATGATTTAAAAGGAAATATAGTCAGTATAAAAATTGGCTTCTTTGTATGTTTGTACCAAGTCTTTGGATTTTGAGAATTTTTAGGTAGTGACAGCATGTGGATGTTGACACAGAAAGTAAAGCCACAGGAGGTTAAGTGTTTTGTGTCAACAGTTACTCTGCCCTGAGAGAGAGAGAGAGAGAGAGAGAGAGAGAGAGAGAGAGAGAGAGAGAGAGAGAGAGAGCGCGAGCGCGAGCAGATGGTGTGGACCTGCTGAACCAGCCATTCATGGGCTGAAGCAGGATAATCTGTTGAGCCCCAAATTCTGTTTGAACTAGGACAACATAGTGAGCTCCTGCCTTAAAATAGCAACCCCAAACCAGTTAATTTGCTTTTCTGTACAATAATACATATCAGATGCATCCAATTTACTTTTAAAGTTTATTTTGATTTACTTTTTAATGTGTGGGAGTTTTACCTACATGTATTTATGTTTGTGACCCACATGTGTAAGGTGGCCTCACAGGCCAGAAGAGGGCACGGTATCCCCTAGAACTGGAGTTAAATGGTAGTGAGCTGCCATGAGGGACCTGGGAAATTGGACATGGGCCCTTTGGAAGAGCAGCCAGTGCTCTTAACCCCGACCATATTTTTTTTAGGTAACAAAATTGAACAAGTTACTTTTTTTTTCAGTCCTTGACTTTCGTGTTTCTCCTTGGAGCCTAGAGAAGAGTAGTAAGTAGCGCCTCTGGGTGACATGGGTGACAGCAGCAGACACCTGGTTGAGCTAGCAGATATGAGGGAGAAGTCGTGGTGTTATTCTGGGAGTGCTTGCCTTCCGTCTCCATAAAGGTCCATCTGAGTCAGTGGAATCACTGTAGAAGTTACGGGAAGGCGGGTCCTACATTAATGCTGTATGTGTGGCCTTCAGTGTCCTCACGAGTGTTGCTTAGGTGTGACATCCTCTTCAGAATGGAGGGGAGGTGGAGCTTGGAGAAACGAGGACACAGTACCTATTTCGTAGGCAGTGTGTTGTCTTCTGTTTTTAGCAAGTGAGAACTATGTAAACTTGGTCTTTCCTGGTTTATGCCACCACATAGTTTTGAAATGAAGTGAGGTTACTCTGTAAAAGACCTGTGCAAGGGAACAGCCTCGCAGTTCATGAAGCCGGACAAAGGTTTGCAAGCCAGGGAGGGGTGCATTGACTGTCATTGATGGTGATGGGAGCCAAGGTGGTTTTCCTGGAGGACAAGGAAGGCATTTGGAAGAGAGTGCTATGAGAACCCAGTCCACTGTTGAATTTTATATAATGACAGTTGCATTGACCTCCAAAGGCTGTTGTACAGTTTCTTACACGTCACTGTGCTTTTGTGGAAAATTGATTATTGAAAAGGAAGGCCGGGTGTTGTTACTAGGAGTTTTGTTTTTAAAGCAAACCTAATTTGGTAGAATTTTGATAAAGTTATATTTATTCCTCTTTCACATTGTCCCATATTAATACGCCTGTATTTATTGCTACATCTGTAATATATCTTAGTGACTAATCTTGGTAAGGGGTGGCCTTCATTATTAGGGAAAAACCTCTAAAAACCCTATGATCCTTTAAAAGGTTGGAACCATATTGTGTGCTTTAGAGGGAATTTTTCTTTCTAGAAGTTATATTTCTATTAGTTAAAATTCAGTTCAAAAGCAGGAATGGTCAACTGAGGTAGTTGGAAATCTGTCTGTAGGTAACTCATACCCTCAGTGGCCTATGGTGTTTCTGTAGTGGGTTTGAGCACATCATTTGCTTTGCCCTGCCACCAAGAATTTTTATGTTGTTCTTTTAGGCTAATCAACATTTTTTACTTTATCTTGTCACAAATTGGTGACTTTACATAATTAGACATTTTAGCTATGTCTGAAGTGGTCTGTAATATTTCATAAATAATCTTATTTAAAAAATATTTTGGGGGCTGGAGAGATGACTCAGTGGTTAAGAGCACTGACTGCTCTTCCAGAGGTCCTGAGTTCAAGCCCTAGGAACCATATTCCAGATGGTTGTGGTGGCTCACAACCATCTGTAATGGGCATCTGATACCGTCTTCTGCTGTGTCTGAACACAGTGACAGTGTACCCACATATGTGAAATAAATGTGGCCAGAGCAAGTGGGGCCGGAACAAATGGGGCCGAGGGGGGATATTTTGTTCTGGAGGATATTATATTTGAAATATTGCCCTTGAAGGATCATCAGAAGTTGTCAGGAACTTTTCAGCTTGTGAGACATATGGAAGGGTTTTATGAAGAGCTGAGATCTTCTTACCCGTGCCCAGGGGTGCTACTTCAGTGAGGTGGATAGAGCCTGTCACCGCGCGCGTCAGCACGACTTCGCTAGGCACGTCACATTTATGAAAGGACTAGGTTGGAACCGTGAGACATACATATGTTCCTCAGCACAGTGTGAGGCATTCTTTGGGATGCTGGACTAGATGGACCACAGTTCTGCAGTTGCCTGTTGGATGGGATACTCAAGTGCATTGCATGGAGTGTGTGAGGTGGAATAGTGCAGTTTGAGCTCATGAAGACACTGTCTAAGAAGAAAAATGTAGTGTCTTCTCCTTGCAGCTGTGTGATCCTGGGGTTAGGGTGTTCTCACAGCCAAAGACTGATGTATTCAGTGATAAAATTTCTTTTTGATATTTTGGAATGAGTGTTACTAAATATACCATGTAACACAGCATTAAAAAAAAATCTCTTGGGAAGATATTTTGCATTTAGCTCGTGTTTTAAATGTATGGGTTGACATTTTGTCTAGAAGGTCATGAGTATGAATGGCAACAGAGAACTTACATAGTAGTAATAGTAAGTATATTTCTATTGATTAAGATGCTCCTCTTTTATTTAAGCCTACCAGAGTCTACCAGAGCTGAAACCCTTTTTTACAGTTGACTCATCTGTCAGCTAGCTGGTTCTTGAATCCTGTTAGTTCTTCCCCAAGGGTTCCATGTCTGTCTCCCTTTCCATTCCTGCACCCATGTCCTTGTCTGAAATCTTTGGGAAGGCCCTGTAGAGACCATCCTGCCTAGCTAACTAGCTAACTCATTTGACAGAGTCAAGTTGACTGACATACAGGCGCATACTCTGTAGGAACAGGAGAGAAACCTCTGTCCCCCAGGGGACAGCAGAATGATGGGCTGGGCTTCCTAGCTTCACAGCTTCCTTCAAGTGCCTTTATCCCGAGCCGCCTCAGCTGGTTTGCATATATCTCAAGTGTTCTTTCCTGTGTACTGTTTCTAAATCTGCATCTCGGTGTAGAGCAGAGCACAGCTGCAGACGTTTCTTTGTGTTTTTCATGCTTTATCATGTTAGACTCACTTTCTTGTGGGAAGGTGCCTGCCCTTGGGAATAATCAGTTCTTTCTCTCTGCATTTCACTCGTGGAAGTTCTATACATTGTTAGTAGCTTAAGTAACATTACACAGTTTCCCTTTGAATGGTTTTAGGACCTTGCAGCTTTTGCATTGTACTAGAAGTTCTAAATAGTTCCATGCCTGAGCCTCATTAAAAGCTGTTGCTTAAAGAGGCCACCTTCCCACTTTGCAGGCCTGACAGGTGTGTTCTTTTTGGAAGTTTGGAAGACTGTAGTTGGGGATTGTGGTCTTCCACCCTTTTCTTTTTGTCCTGGGGGATAGTGTTTTCCCTTCTGTTCCTACAGTGTGTGTGTGTGTGTGTGTGTGTGTGTGTGTGCGTGCGCGCGCGCCCGCCCGCCGCTAGCATATAAAACTGAAAAGTCGCCGGGCGCGGTGGCACACGCCTGTAGTCCCAGCTACTCGGGAGGCTGAGACAGGAGGATCACTTGAGTTCAGGAGTTCTGAGCTGTAGTGCGCTATGTCGATCGGGTGTCCACACTAAGTTCGGCATCAATATGGTGACCTCCCGGGAGCGGGGGACCACCAGGTTGCCTAAGGAGGGGGGAACCGGCCCAGGTCGGAAATGGAGCAGGTCAAAACTCCCGTGCTGATCAGTAGTGGGTTCGCGCCTGTGATTAGCCACTGCACTCCAGCCTGGGCAACATAGCGAGACCCCGTCTCTAAAAAGAAAAAAAGAAGAAAAAAAAAAAAAAAGAAAACTGAAAAGTCAAACAGCTTAGCACTTACTCCATTGAACGAAGGGATCTTGGTGATGAGCTCCCCCTTTCCTTTGCTTGGAAATCTTTTTCAGCTCTCTTTTGGGACCTGTGGTTGAACAGGGTTCAGGGCAGTGCCGTCATGCAACCCTCCTGCTGTCTCCCAGTCTGAATTGCTGGGCTTGGGGGCATATCATATCAAAAAATAAAAAATAAAAAAATAAGACTATTAATATCCCACACTACGTCGGATACCTGAGGGCAGCATGGCTCCAGTGGGGTGTTCTCAACTTGCGGGTCTCTCTGGTCCAGAGCTGCCGAAATGACTTGCTAAGTTCCCTTGGCTGGTTGTTGCCTCGCCAGCCCCATGCAATGACCATCCACCGAGCAATCAGCTGCCACAACACCCAGCAACACAGTTGAAACAAAACTCTAGAAGCTTATAATTAATCAGTCAGATTTATATATCAATAAATTCTCAATTCACAGGATGCCCACACAATAAATTCAGAGCCAGTTGATAATGGTACAAGCTGCCCACCTAGATTAGATAAGTTATCCCATTTATTCTATCCCTATATGATAGTGAATCTACCTGTGCCTGTGGCTATTTAAAACCACGTGGATTCTAAATCCTGCTCGTCCCCCTCCATCTCGCTTCCTCATGTACCCTCTTTTTCTCTCCCTCCCTCTTCTCAACTCTTCACTCCACCTCCCCTTTCCCTGTCCAATCACAGGCCTCCTGCTACACTAATATTTTAATATAATTGGACAGGGAAAATCCTGTGACACTGGAATTCCAGCTCTACTTCCCCATACTGATGTTAGAGGGATGTGCACATGGCATGGGTCCTGCAGCTCTGACTAGGGGTAGCAGGCCTGGTAGCAGTGAAGCAACAGACACATGCGCAGTCAGAGTGGGCACCGGTGGGACCGGCAGGAGTCTCTACCTCAGCAACACAGAATCTCAGCCTGCATTAGGTACAGAACGGAGGGGGGTAAACTGGTCTCTGTACGAGGTCTCTGTAGGTGAGCAGTCTGAGGCTGTAAACACCAACCGGGGAAGTGGTCAGCCTTTGCACACACTGATTCTCTGACTCCTACTGAGAGCTTTGCTTCCTTTCTTAAGCTTGGCCCATAGGGGAAACAGCTTTGTCAATAGTCCCATGGGCCTGCGGCTTCCACTGGACATGGCTGTAGCCAGGCGTCAGGACTTCACTCTGGGCTTGCTCTACTCCCTTCACCAGCTTAGCATTTTTTTTTTTTTTTTTTTTTTTTTTTTTTTTTTTTTTTTTTTTTTTTTTTTTGTGATTGATTGCTAGGGATCTGAGCTCCAATCCTCCCTTGTGCGTATTTTCTAGCTTTTAATTTCTTTGATTTCTTGAAGCTTATTAACATTTCAGGTATATGGTACTATGTGTCTCTTACTGATTTGCTAGGGTCCCAGACGGTTATATATCTGACGGCAATGGTTAGACACTCGGGAATGATGGGCAGAACAAAGGAGATGAAAGAAAGAAAAGAGGCCTCCACTAAGAGCAATCAGGATGATGAGGTCCAGCCTTTGCAGGGGTTGGTTTGCTATGGAGAAACGTGGATGAAATGTCCTAAGGTGCTTTCAAAGTGAGGACTTCCTGTTGTATGCCCATGTGTCTCCTGAGGCAAGGCAGAGCCTGTGGACTCTCCCTCTTTAACTCACTGCAGAGAACCTCTCAGGGCTGGCACTGAGAAAACCCCTTCTCTGTCTTTCAGACCCACTCTAAGTTCAGCTCACAGCAGGATGAAGGTGAGTCTGGTTTTGTAGCTTCGAAGACTGACAGGCAGATCTTTAGGTGAATGGCCTGGGCTTCTGTCATGCCTCTGCATTCTGGCCTTCTCCCACCTATGACCTTAGGGCCTCACTGCTAGGTGGGCAGGGCAGTACCATGGAGCTGTGTTCTCTACCATGGTCAGTAATGCTTTAGGTGGAGATAACGCCCTCCTCAAAGGCAGGATTGTGAGGACTTAGGTACTCACTGAGAGTCCCCAGTGCTAAGCACATAGCTGTTTAGTGAATAGAACTTCTCCTTCAGCTTGGATGTTGGAACATCATCACCAGTGTTAGGACATTGAAGTACACCTCCCATTTACATTCATTCTTACAGACTGCTTTGTGAAATGTTGATAAGGCCATTACTGAAAATAGTTTAACAAACAGCTTGTCAGAAATGTCGTAGAGAACTCTGTTGCAGGGAACCAGTTGGATGGATGTCTGCTGCATGAGAAGCCCTAAACCCTGGTGTATCTGATAGTGCTATGCTCTTTACTCTAGACAGTTAATTTTGATAATCATTTTATCTCACATGTTTTGTTGCTAGGCTATTGTCTTCTCTTATTTTACTTAGTTTAAAATTTAAAAAATATGTTACATTAATTGTGTGTGTGTGTGTGTGTGTGTGTGTGTGTGAGAGAGAGAGAGAGAGAGA